>NC_132898.1:26708904-26773904 GCF_030463535.1 Salminus brasiliensis
ATCTTTTTTATATCATTTATATATTTATAAATAGATTTATAATCTATTTATATAAATAAAAGATTAAATCTGTGACTAAAATCCATGATACGATCCAAAGAGTTTTGTGATTGGTTCTGACCCGTTTGATGCGTCTTTTAGGGTTAAGGACATTTCCACACTAGCATTTTTTCCAGACCTGGGTGTGCTTGCTCGGGACGTTTGGTCAAGTGTGAAAGCTGTTTCCAAGCCCTGGTCCTCCCGAAATCTGTGGTCTGGGGGTTTGCGGCCGGGTGTCCGGTTCGGCCTCCAGTTCGATCTGCTGTACGTGTGGAAGCTATCCGCTCCTGGCGCTGTGTGTGGTTGCCTGATTGGTTCCTTTGGTCACGCGACTCCTTCAAACCTTCTCCTACTAGAACGGCTCTGTGCAGTGTGCTGCACTCATCAGCAGCCGGAGCCGGAGAGAGCACAATTGGCCTTGCTCTCTCCGGGTGGGTAGATGGTAGATCACTTCAGTGTAATGTTGGCAGTCAGGGGCGTCTGATAGGAGATGCCTCCGGTACCTGGCACTTTCCTCTGAGAGCGTTGGTTGCCAAGTGACGTTGCATCGGCCGCAGTTTGAAACGGTGGCTGGTTGCGCATGTGGCGGAGGAGGCATGCGTCAGGAGCATCACATGTGATAGGGTCTTGGTTTCTCTCAAGGTTTCTTTTCACTGTCACCACTGGCTTGCTCAAAAGAGGCCGGGACCCGGATCTCTGCTAAACAAATGGATGAACCCACGTCCTCCAATTTTGCAAAAATGTGCTCAGAAAAGTGATGCTCGAAATTCTGCAATTGATCCAGGCTTTGATTGGAATTCTTCTGTGTGGAAGCAAACCAGCGCTAATGAGTCCCTCCCCCATACAAATCCCCCCTAGAATCGGCCTTGGGTGCGGACTCGCATTCGGGACAAGTATGAAAACGGCCTAAGAAAAGTGTCAGTAAAGTAAACCCAATTCTTAAACCACAGATCTGATAGAATTCGTTATTTCCTTTCCTGTTTCATCCATACAAACAGAAATGCACCACAGAGCGCCACAGGAGGTCATTCCTACCTGTGGCCATCAAACTCTATAACTCCTCCCTTAATGTGTGACACTACAGTTCATCTGTGCAATCATTTCAGAGGTGCAATACCTGAACTGCTTTATGCAGCATGTTCTATATTTATGACCACAGTTACTGCCACTTTACTTTTTTTTTAATTATATTTACATCATTTATATACATGTACATAATTCTTTCTTTTTATGTTTTACATATTTATTATTATTTATTTGTACATAAACTGTTACAATTGTAACAACTGCAAACTACAGGTATTTCTGATTCTGATTTAACGGACGGATGATCTGGACGGACACACTGCTGTCGCTGCTCTGCGGCAAATTCCTGTCAGGTCACAGGTCCCTCTTTTCTCCCTCTCTCTCTCTCTCTCTTTCTCTCTCTCTTTCTCTCTCTCGCATTTACATTCTCTGCCATTCCTTCCCTCATTCTTTCAGTCTGTTCTCACACTTTTCCACTCTCTCTCACCCTCTCATTCCTTCTCTCAAGCTCTCGCCTCTGATCTCCTTTCTCCTGTTCTCTTTTTCTCTCACCTTCTCATTCTCTCGCTCGCTCTTTCGCCTCTTCTCCGGAGGTTCTCCATGCCATTCTCCCTCCTGACCGGAGATCTTATTAGAAACACATGGATGGGGGTGTTTGGGTGAACTTTGCCATTTTTCTGCTCGGATTGCGGCAAACATGCAGAAAATTGTGGGAAGCGAAAACACAGCCTCGAGACTTTGCAGAGTGTACACTATCAGTCAAAAGTTTGGACACTATCCGTGGCCGGGAGTTCAAGGGAGCACAAGGACGGCCCTCCCTCTCCTCCTCGGTGTGATGCTAGTGAGCACAGGTGTCTCTTAACTGATGTAGCAGAACTGGTGATTAGTGTTCTCCACCAAGCGTGCTGGGTGATTGTGTTTAGGGTGATCCCGTGCTTTTCTCGGAGCGTGTTGGTTTCCGGCTTTGGCGGCAGTTTAATTGCCAAAAAAAAGAAGCCGGTGGCTGGTTGGACAGGTGTCGGACATGTGTTATTTGTTTTAAGAACTGACAGCAAAAGTCCTTGTCTTGAAGACCAGGTATACAAGCTAACAAGACGAAAAATGCTCCTTTTGATTTCAGACTGTCTTCAGATTGGACTCAGGCTAATAGAAGAAACCACCGGCTATGAGTTTAAACCCAGGTCATGCCTTAAAACCCAAGATCTAGAACTGAGACTGGCATTTCTGGTCTGCAGATGAACACCTCTGAAAAAACGCTGGTTGGTGGTAAGTGTTTGTTTTCTGATGGCTGCTTTACCGCCGCATGTAGCTCATGACATAATGCATACATGCGGATGCTAAATTAGGGCTGCGCTGAGTGCTCCAAGTGCAAGCCAAGACAAACAGACGAACCCCCCAAAACAAAATAACAATCAACAGAGCCGTTGAGCGTCAGTGATTTAGAAAAGGCTTCATCATTACTGTGCACGTCCCCAGACCCCGGGAATGAATTACAGCCCCGTCCTCCTGACCCAGACGACGTTAATCAGAGACGGCTAATCCGACAACTCTTCCCAGACCGGTTCGGTCCTTACAACATCGATATCTGACCTCACTAATGCTCACGTGGCTGGATGCAATCAAAGTTAAAGCAGATAAACATGAACCTATTGGCACTATGCCTAATGCCAGGCGTGGGCTAGAGGGGTCTAAAGCCCCCCAGAATTTAGCTGTGGAGCAGTGGAACTGTGTTCTCTGAAATGAAGGATGGTGCTCAATCCAATATGTTTGGAATGAGATGTGGAGTTGGGGAGGAGGTGGGGTGGTGATCATTTAACACACTAACCTCACTAATGGTGTTCTTGTCGCTGAATGCAATCAAATCCTCACAGCAACGCTCTTCCAAAATCTAATAGAAAGCCTTCTTTCCAGGACAGTAGAGACAGTTACTCCAACAAAAGCAGGGTACACTCTTTGAATGAATGAGCAAAGAATAAGCAGGTGTCCCAATACTTTTGTCCATTTCGCTCAAGTGTAGAAGTTATGTTTGCTTCCTTAAAAAAACGTTTGAGAAAAAGTGTAAAGAACATTTTAAAGAGCTGCAAGAACCTTCATGTAATCTAAAGGTTCTATACTGATTTTACGGTTCTCCCTAGAAAGGTGCTACAAAGGGTTCCTTGAGAGATGTCGTAGAGGATCCACTCTCGGTTCCATAAAGAACCATGTTGCAACAGAGATGTGTGTGAGTGTGAAGAACCTTTACATTGGTAATATATCTTTACATCAAGTGAAGGTTCTTGACACGTCTATACAGACTGGATGTGGCCTACACAAGTGTATAGGCACACATGTGTATGTATGAATGTGTGTGTGTGTGTGTGTGTGTATATACGGTCTGGGTCAGTGACGAGTGTTTGGCAGTGTGAGCTAAGAATGCTGATCCTCTACAGAACACACACCAGCAGACCTGCCAAAGCTAGTCCCTCAGAGAGAGGTGAAAGTACAGCAAGAACAACCTCTTTTATACACACACATATATACACACACACACACACACACACACACACATCATGGAATTCACGCAGAGACACACACACACACACACACACACGCGCACCATCTTGACCGCTTTAAACCTTGGCAAATGTGATCTACATCAAAGGAGACTCAAATGTTCCAGTTTCTTCTCTTAAACCACAATCTCTCCTCTTCAGTGTTAACACTGGTCTCAGTGGCATTCCAACTCCCTCTCAGGTCCATCTCAGCATTTTTGGACTCCGTCTCGTTTCGGTCTCAGTGTTATCTTGATTTGGTCTCGTCTCTGTCTGTCTCAGCGATATTTTGATTTGGTCTCGTCTCTGTCTGTCTCAGTGTTATCTTGATTTGGTCTCGTCTCTGTCTGTCTCAGCGATATTTTGATTTGGTCTCGTCTCTGTCTGTCTCAGTGTTATCTTGATTTGGTCTCGTCTCTGTCTGTCTCAGCGATATTTTGATTTGGTCTCGTCTCTGTCTGTCTCAGTGATATTTTGATTTGGTCTCGTCTCTGTCTGTCTCTGCATTATTTTGATTTGGTCTCGTCTCTGTCTGTCTCAGCGATATTTTGATTTGGTCTCGTCTCTGTCTGTCTCAGCGATATTTTGATTTGGTCTCGTCTCTGTCTGTCTCAGCGATATTTTGATTTGGTCTCGTCTCTGTCTGTCTCAGTGATATTTTGATTTGGTCTCGTCTCTGTCTGTCTCTGCATTATTTTGATTTGGTCTCGTCTCTGTCTGTCTCAGCGATATTTTGATTTGGTCTCGTCTCTGTCTGTCTCAGCGATATCTTGATTGGGTCTCGTCGCTGTCTGTCTCAGCAATATCTTGATTTGGTCTCGTCTCTGTCTGTCTCAGCGTTATTTTGATTTGGTCTCATCTCTGTCTCATCAAAGTCTCAGCGATATTTTAATTTGGTCTTGTCTTGGTCTTAAGAGTTATGTTGAGTCTTATCTCGTCTCTGTTATAGTGTTATTTTGACTTGGTCTCATCTCGTCCTCTGCGTTATTTGACTCTCTCATCTTCGTCTCTGCATTATTTTCGACTCTGTCTCGTCTAGTCTCGCGTTATTTTGACTTCCTCTCTGATCTGGGTCACTATTTTGTGCTATTTTGACGTGCTCTCGTCTTGGTGTTATTTGGACTTTGATTTCTGACTCTCTTTTGTCTTGGTCTCTGCAGTATTGTGACTTTTTCATCTTGCATCCTTTCGACTCAGTCTCGTCTCAGTCTTGGCCTTGATTCAGCTTTTTTCTTTTAAATGTGATACTTTAGCAAATGCTAATTTTCATGATTGACCCAATTTATACTTGCGTTGGCCACAAACACCACAACACGTCACTCCCAGCTGAACGTAATTTTACCTCCGTAATCCACGAATCTCACACAGACTCAAAGTCCGACTGTTACCAGAATAATAAAGCTTTAAAAAGATGAAAGTCTGCTGCCGGTGGGTTATTAACATCGATATGGCAACCCCACTCTGTCAATCACTGTGTGTTCTAAAACGCTCGCGCTGTCCTGATCAGACGGAGATGATGAGTTTTACATTTAGGTTTAACGTTTAGGAAATCGTGTTTTTGCAGGGACGTTAATGACCGTGATAGTGGGAGAGAGTGGGTGATAATGACCATTCAGTCAGAAATCTTCAGGATCACGGAGATAGTTCTAATATTCACAGTCCAGCTGATGGCCCGTTTAACATACCCTGCATACCTCGTACACACACTCTGCTCTCCAGGCATTGCTTCCAGAAGCACTCGTTCAAAAGCCTTTTTCTGCACCCATTAATTTCCCACAGACATACACTCGGTATCCTCCTCTAGTCACCTTTCACCCATTCCATCTCTCTCTGCTGACAGGGCCACCACATTCATTACTGCATCCATGGTAAAGTCATCGTGTCTCTCTCTGCAGACACACGGCAGAATTAGAGTCCCCACTGATGTCTAAATGGACTAATGGATGGAGTCTGCTAAGAGAATCATCCTCATTCATTATCAGAGCATGACGGCGAAGAAACTACATAAGTCAGTGGACAGGACAGCGGGGGTCTGCTGTGGGATGCATCAGCACATTCAGCCTTAATGAACAATCACAGTAATAGAAACAGTCCTTAAAACCAGCAGCTACATTAAGCCAGACCTTCATATTAACCTTAAGGGTCAGCACTCATAACTCCCTCTCAAACAGATCCAGAGAAAAGATCAATAACAGGACGGATCTGGGGGTTAGTCACTGAGCACGGAGCAAGGACTCAAAAATTTCATTCATTTGAACCTGGAAGGAACCAAGACTCAACAAGACAAACTCCCTAACAGCATTTTAGACAGAATCACTGAGAGAAACCAATGAGAACCTGAGGAACCTAGAAGAAAATGAGACTCAGCAGGAAAATCTGAGAAGACCCAGAAGAAACCAAGAATAAACAAGCCTCAAAAGAAAGAAGAACCACTCACAGAAACAAAGCTGCAAAAGACAAAATTCAGAGAGAACCTGAGGAACCCAGGAGAAACCAAGACTCAAAATGAATAACTGAGGAGAATATCTAGGAAAAACTGGAGAACCTGAGGAACCCATGAGAAAACATGACTCAACAGAAAAAGATGAGTAGAACCTGAAGAACCCAGGAGAAACCAAAACTCAAAAAGAAATAACTGAGGGGAATATCGAGGAAAAACAGGAGAACCTGAATAAACAGGAGAACTTGAAGAAAAAACAAGATGTAAAAAAAGAACTCCCTAAAAGCATAATGAGGAACCACTGAAAGAAACTAGGATGAAAAGGGAAAACTCAAAGGAGAACCTGATGAACCAAAGAGAAACCAGGGAAAGGTGAGTAGAACCTGAAGAACCCATGAGAAACCAGAACTCAACAGGAAAAGGTTACAGTTAAAGTTATAGCTAAGGAGAATATCAAGGAAAACAGAAGAACCTGAAGAACCCAGGAGAAACCAAGACTCAAAAGGAATAACTGAGGAGAATATCAAGAAAAAACAGGAGAACCTGAAGAAACCAGGAGAAACCAAGATGCAAAAAAAGAACTCTCTAAAAGCATAATGAGGAACCACTGAGAGAAACGAGGATGCAAAGGGAAAACTCAGAGGAGAACCTGATGAACCCGTGAGAAACCAGGAAAAGGTGAGTAGAACCTGAAGAACCCATGAGAAACCAAGACTTAAAAGTTATAGCTAAGGAGAATTTCAAGGAAAATCAGGAAAACCTGAGGAACCCAGGAGAAAACATGACTCAACAGGAAAGACTGAGGAGAAGCTGGAGAACCCAGTGGAAGATGATGAGGAACCAGTGGGAGAAATCAACATGCAAACCTAAAAGAAACCATGAAGTGATAAGTAAAGGCCCAGAAACCAGAGGAAAACCTGACTGAAAGGAAATTTTGAGAGCATGAGGTCTAAACACAAAGGAACTAAGAACAACCTATCAGGATACAGGGATCAACCTAAGACCAATCTAACTGCACAAGCTAGAACCACAGAGAGAGATAAAAAAAAAAACTAGAACTGGAAGGGAATCAAGACTCTAAAAGCATTAACACTCAGAGAAACCAACGCTGTAAAGAAGACCCTCCCTACAATCGTCAGAACCACTGTGAGAAACCAGGCTTGAAAAGGAAAAACCGAGAAGAACCCAGGAGAAGCTCTGAGAACTCTCCATGTGCTCACGACGTCCAGAACATCCGCCCAGCGGAGGACTGCAGAATGCAGACGGGCTTCATGTTGCTTTGCTGTTCATTCTTCAGCACTTGGCTCATCACCCATGTGGCACGCGGGCTCAGTGCCCCTAAGCTACCAACAACCCCCCCCCCAGGCCTGGTGTGGCGAGTGCGAGGCTGAGTGTGCCCACCAGCTTTCACACTCTCACACACTCACACATAAACTGTTAATCTCTCTCTCTCGTATAACACACACCAAGACGGAAAACACACAGCAGAGTCACCACCCCGACAGCCAACCAGCCCAACCAGGATCAACACTGTAGAGTGTGGATCAGCATAAACACACACACACACACACACACACACACACACACACACACACACACACACTCTTATAAAGACACAAATGCTCTGTGCTGGTATCTAAAGGGAAATATGGAGAAGGTGAAAGCTGCTAACCAGACAGAATAAACACACACACACAAAACTACTTAAATGGTCAAAGACACACTAGTAAACACACACAATTTCACACACATGATTTCACACACATGATTATAATATTTTGGTGATTTCTGAACACAGATATACAGATTCTGGAATGAATGCACCAAACATCTGATATTGCTAAAACTGCTGTTATGTCTGGCATTAATATACAACAATAACAAATTCATTTTTGTTTAATAAAGAATATTTTAAAGAAATATGTAAATAATAAGTGACAAAAATGTGAAAAAGTGAGAAAAAATAAAATGACATTATCCACCTCCCAACTTCCCGCCCACTTATTAAATATGATGATTGCATAACAATGACGAACATTAATTCCTATGTCTATTTTTAATTTTATATTATCTAAAATATAAATATACATAATATATGTTTAATAATATTTTATGCCTTTATATTATTCCTATACAGTACATAGTACACAGTATATATATATATATATATATATATATATATATATATATATATATATATATATATATAATTAGAATAATAAGAAGAATAATAATTAGAATAATAACAACATTATGTATTATTATATATTCCTGGTGTTCTTTGACTGCTGACCATTTTAGAATCACCTATAGCTCCATTCGGTTTTCTGGACACATCCAACTATAGCAGAATGTTTGTGGACATCCCTTCTAATACATGCATTCAACTTAAATAGCACCCATTGCTGACACAGATGTGCAAATGCACACACGCAGCTTGTCTAGTCCCTGTAGAGAAGTACTTCCAATAGAATAGGAACCTGTTGGCACCATGCTGCCTAATACCAGGCGTGGGCGAGAGGGGTATACAGTCCCCAGCATTAAGCTGTGGAGCAGTGGAACTGCTGTGTTCTCTGGAATGATGGTTGGTGCTCTATCCAATACTTTTGGGATTAGTTGGCGAGTTGGGGATGATTAGGTGGGGTGGTGATCATCCAACATCCTGACCTCACTAATGCTGCTCTTGATGCAGAATGCAATAAAATCCTCACAGCAATGCTCCTCCAGTGTCTAGTAGAAAGCCTTCTTCCCTGGACAGTAGAGACAGTTCCTCCAACTAAAGCAGGATCAGCTCTTTTTAATACTCTTGATTTCAGAAGAAACAATGAATGAGCAGGTGTCCAAATACTTTGTCCAAATACTGCATCACGTTTAATGCTTAGTGTGGAGGCGGATCCTTTAACACATGTGCTAACAGGCTAAGAACTGGCAGATGCAGTTTAACCGTTCACTTTTTAAAGCATTACAAACGTATAAATTATAGAAAACAGGAGGGAAGATCCGCCGTCCACCCCCACTGTAATAACAGACATGTGCTGTTTTTTAAACTCAGCCAAGGCCCTGCATTCCATAAACACACACACACACACACACACATTTCCACCTGTTTACAGCCCAGTGCACTGTGAGCAGCTAGCAGCAGATGAGCAAACACGGGAGTAATTGCGACAAATTGAGCTCAGCTAGACTACGACCTCTGGGGCTAACTGACCTCAGGGTCAACAAGCGGTTATAGGAAAAAAGTGAAGAAAGAAAAATAGTTCCCGGCAGTTTATTGATCTGCACAGCACACTGGCTACACCTGCCGACTTGAAACCCAACCAAAACTAATCCAAACACCCCAAACCAGGCTTAACAACCCCTGCAGCGTTCAGAACCCTGCTTCAGGCCCTGGTCTTTCTGAGGCCGAAGCTAATAGGGCTGTGTATTGGCAAGAACTTGCCGATGCGCTATGTATCATGATACAGGGATTACGATTCAATATTTACATACTGCAACATTTTTCAAAATAAAATTTTTGAAAAACTTACCACCATCTCCATAAAGTCTGAGTAAAACAAAGGTTTACTGTTTGTCCAATCAGAACAGTGGGATCTGAAGGCAGAGTACAGCACTGCTCCCTAGTGGTCAGGGATGAAACACAGCATCGAAATGAACCATCTGCCACCAACCGTCTGCCACCAATCTTTACATATTAAAAAAAGGCCCTCACTATGTCACTATGACCAGAGGCTTACTAGGTCGAATCCCAGTCATGCTGCAAGCCATAGCATGGCATAGCCAAAGCTGCAGCCGAGGCCCTGAGAGAGCAACACTGGCCAAGTGTCAGGAGCACTGCATGTGATAGGGGGAGAATATGTAAGGATGGGGGTAATCTGGTAATCCAAATTGGAGATAAATAAATAAATACATACATACATAAATAAAATCACAATACTTAAGATAATAACTGCTGTAATGTAAGTACCCTGTATGTCCAAATATTTTTGGACACCCCTTACAACAAATGTATTTAGCTACTTTAAGTTGCACCCACTGCGGACACAGATGTGCAACTGATAAACACTGACCTATTGGCACCATGCCTAATGCCAGGCGTGGGCTAGAGGCCTATCAAGCCCCCCAGCACTTAGCTGTGGAGCAATGGAACTGTGGTCTCTGGAATGATGGATGGTGCTGCATCCAGTTCTTTTGGGATGAGTTGGGGTGGTGGTCATCATCCAACATCCTGACCTCACTCAGTGCAATCAAATCCTCACAGCAATGCTCCTCCAAAATCAACAGAAAGCCTAATAGACAGTTACTCCAACAAAAGCAGTATAAACACTTTTTAATGAGTTTAGAAGAAACAATAAACAAGCAGGTGTCCAAATACTTTAGTCCATATAGTGTAGGTGTCAGGTAGCGTTATGAACCCAGCCCTGCAGTGAAATGTGAATTGTTGCTCTAGCATTTGTGCTGAAATAGGCTCTGTTTAGGACCCATAGGGCTCAAGTACAGAATGATGAGCTAGCCGCCTCAGTCCTGTCAGCTGCAGGGTTGTGCAAGCCACGGATGAAATTCTAAGCAGCACAGGTATGAGAGAGTGTGTCGAGGCAGAGGGTTTCAGGCTGCTGGGCACCAGTTCAGATCAGTCTGGCAGGATCATCGCCCCGGGCGGAGGTATTTCATAACAACATTCTTAAAAGGTTACCCACTGCCAGCTCAGCTCTTCTTCTCCTCTATCTCCCCCCCTCTTCCTTTCCTAGCCTCCATTACACTCGTTCTCTGCTGAACAGGGATAGGTGGGCCAAAGCACTTTCAGCAAGTCACCTTGCATGCTCAAGGTGGTAGTAACTTCAGGCTCCTGCAGATGGCGCTGCAGGAAGATGATCAGGCTATAAATACCTGCAGGGTGTGTGACCGGATTCATAAGTTGAGATGAGGCGGCCCGTCCTGATTCGCATCTCTGCATTTTTTCCAGGCACATTAGTATTTAGTCTCTGGAAGCATACGGTCATACGGGTCTACCAGCAGTTGCAGAAATCCCAGGCTACAGGAAATTCTCTTCAGAATTGTGGCCGAAAGACAAAGCCAACGGGTTCACAGCTTGTGCATGAAAATCGCTTCACTTCCAGGCAAGATCCTTCACCACCATCTCCTAAAAGAACACTGCACAGGGAACTGCAGACCATCAGCATATGGAGCAGAGTATTTACCATAGACTGGGGTTTCTGCCACTGCTGGTAGACCTGTATGACCGTATGCTTCCATTCACCTGCAGATTCAGCTACTTCCTTCACACGGTGGCTTTTGCCACGCCCAAATGCAACCAGTCCCATTTATAGCCCGATTACCCACGTGTAGCGGCATTGGCAGGAGCTTAAACCGGAGTTACGTGTGTATGCCTGTTCCTCATACCTGACCTCACGTCCTAAAAACCACGTTGTGCAGTCCGTGGACAGGTGTGAAGAGACCTTGCGCTGACTTCATATTAATCAGCACTGTTTTTCCTGAAGCTCTGACAGCACCGCTCTCTTCCCCTCTCTCGAGCAATCCTTCATTACCGCCGTCTGCTTCATCTTCCTTTCTCATAAGGCCGGAGCACACAGACCAAACGTTCGTAAGAAAAAACACTGGAAAAAACAGCAGATCTTCATTATTAGAAAAATGAGGGGAATGATGAGGTCCTGTGGAAACTCACTCTTTCACAGGGCCTCCTCCGTGAGAGTATTCCCATCCGAATCGACCATGTCCGTGCCTTTCTCCGTTGTCCTCTGAGGAAATTACAGCCTGAATCATCTGCCGTTTTTTTGCTCAAACGTCCAGCAAACGTAGAAACAGTCTTTACGTGTTCACTGAGTGACAGCAAACAGGAGTCCAGCCGCTCTATAAAGCTCCACTCAGCCTGGTTTCAGTTCAGATGGGCGTACAGGTTGTGTTTAAAAGGTAAAGGTGCACGTATTTGAGACGTATTTGACAAAATGAGCGCGAGGATAGTTCTCGAACTAAGAACGTCTTGGCTTAGTGGTTGTAGTTGCTATACATGAAGCTAGCTAATATAACAGTACTGCACTACACTGGAATGCAGGTACACACATAATCCACAGCAACGCCAGCCTGGCTGCCTGTTTTAGTAGCGTTAGCTGAACTGCTCAGCAAAAAAGAAGCCCCCTCAGCATCACTTTCAATCTTTTCAGCTCACGGCCTGCTCGGAGCTCTCGCCTCCTTTCAGAAGCCTCGCCAGTGTTTATCCTGGTATTAGCGAGGACTCTGACGCGCCCCCTTCAGGTCTAATTCTGCGTTTGACTGCTAGCTGTTCTGATATCTCCATGTTCGCAGTAGCTCTCGCAGTAGCCGTTCTGTTTGTAGCAGTAGTGCCAGATTCTCTATCAGAGGCCGGTTATGTGATGTAAATACGTAAATATGTAAATATGTGTGACCTGGCCAGAAAAACTCCTGCAAAAACCTACCAGACCTCTCTGTTTTTAGAATGAACAGGTTAGACGCTGCAGGGACGGTCGAGCAGGACACGGATACCGCTTATTAGCATATTTGTCCCCTCTTCACTCTACTGCACACTACTGCTTTCAGTGTAAACAGGAAAATCTTAAGGACTGACACTTTAATATGAATATGTTTGTTAGTAAATAGTTTGTGGGCATTTTTATACAGAAAAGTTGGGTGACTATTGATTTCTACTTTGTGTTAGCAACATTTGCCTTGTAGCTGCACCGCTGAACCTGAGGAAGCAAAGTATGGACAGCAAACTCGTCTTGGCTGATCGACTACATAAGGGAAAACGGGAAATTGGGTACATTTGATTTTATTGATGAAGTACTCCTTTATTTAATATTAATGTTAATGTTCTGCCCACCTGATATCCATCACTTCCTTTCCTCCTCTTTATTTATTTATCTACCTCATCCTTTTTTACGAGCCTCTCTGGGAGGATGGGCCTCTCTCTCGCTCTCTCTCTCTCTCTCTGTAATTCTGTATTGGTGTGAGCCTATGTAGTTACAGTACTGCCAAAGCATTACTAAAACGGCAAGATCTGAAAAGTCCTGAATCGAAGATCTACTCCAGATTACAGCATTATTATTATTATTATTATTGTATATAAGATGCCATTGATCTGGAAGGCCAAGGTGGACTGAGCCGTAAGCCGCAGCGCATCTCAAAGCTGATCTTGTTGTGCCCTCTAGTGGCACTACATGGAACTGACAACTACAAAGACTGCTGCGTCCCATAAATAGTCACTGTGGCAGACCACCATACACCTTAGCATCATCTGTGAATCAGACCCCCCCACACACACCTACTCTCTCTGCAGTGGTTTGGCCACACCCATTCTCATTGAAGAGTAACGAGCGCTTCAGCCTGAACGGTGTTTTGACAATACAGAGAACGGCCATTCAGAACAAAGGTCATTTCCATATATGGACAAAGGTATCCCAACACCTGCTCATTCATTGGTTTTTCCAAAAGGGAATTAAAAAATAGAAGTTTATCCTGCTTTTGTTGGAGAAACTGTCTCAGGAAGTCCAGGGAAGAAGATTGTTCTGCTAGGTTCTTAAGCGGTGGTGGTTCAGCGGTTAGAGTGCCGGGATATCGATAACAGGGTTGTGGGTTCGATTCCCGGGCTCGGCAAGCTGCCACTGTTGGGCCCTTGAGCAAGGCCCTTTACCCTCTCTGCTTCCCGGGCGCTGGAGTTGGCTGCCCACCGCTCTGGGTGTGTGTGTGTACTCACTGCCCCTAACACATGTGTGTGTGTGAGTGTGTGTTCACTACCAGATGGGTTAAATGCGGAGGACACATTTCGCTGTACACTGTACAGTGACAAATACGTGCACCTTTACCTTTACCTTTAGAAGCGTTGTTGTGAGAATTTGATTGAACTGAGCCGCAAGAGCAGTTTTAGTGAGGTTAGAGTGTTGGATGGTCTATATATAATAGCTGACAAGCTGTGTGTGTGTGTTTGTGTCAGCAACTGGTTCAACTGAAATCAGAAGGTGTGTCCACATACTTTTGGACATTATTATTACAGTGTACTAAAACACTCAATGTATGCATCAGATGGCAGCATATAATTACTGTCCTGCAGGACTGTGAGGGTGCGGTGGGGTAGGGTGGGGTGGTGTGTGATGGTTGTGTGGGGGGTGGGAGTGGGGGGTGAGTTGTCCCCCTAAACAAACTCATCCTGACAGGGCCACAGCGCGGGCACAGATAACTGCGTCTGAAGAAATGAATTCGCTCAGCGACATGCGTCCGGACCAATCCCGGAGAAGATCCCGCGGCCGTCTCCGGGACGGTCCGAAATGTATTCATTTATTCAGGGGGGAAAAAAAAGCTCCAGAGAAATCACACGCCCTCGTCGCCCACCCTTTCCTCCTCCCCGCAGCGCGTCCAGAAGGAATTTGCGAGAATATTGTGTGTTAAGTGAGGCGGAAAATAAGTACAGGATCGCCCAGCGGTGTGGGAATATATCTCACATGCATACACACACACACACACACACACACACACACACACAAATACACCAGTGTACAAGTGTCACCTTCATACAGACCACTAGTTCTGTTCTCTCTTCCATCTCCCTCTGCTTTCTTCCTCACTCTCTCATGAAACCTGTGACACCAAGGAGAAATGAAGCCTCTCTCGCTCATATCTCTCTCTCTCTCTCTCTCTCTCTCTCTCTCTCCCTCTCTTTCTCTGAAATAAATGAAAGTGTGTGGCTCCGACAGCCTTCATTAAAGCATTCTCATGCAGCGCAGGTGCTTCAGGAGCGCACCATGATTCATCAAAGAACGAGAGAGAGAGACAGAGAGGAAGAGAGAGAAAGAGAGAGAGAGAGAGAGAGAGAGAGATCTGTATCAGAGGGACGCTGTCTGTTAGCTTAATTTCACCTCTCGGCCCATCTTCGTCTTGCCCATGTTTGTCCCGACGCTAATTAGCTTAATTAATTAGATGAGTTTCAAACACAAGCAGGGGAAAGAGAGAGAGAGAGAGAGAGAGAGAGAGAGAGATAAGGCTCAGGAAGAAAATTGCACTTCAGAAAATGACGAGTAAATCAATACACTGAGACGCAAAACTCCCCTCTGCTACTCCGAGTACTTTCTTAATGATAAAGGCGATTAATAACAATTAAAACTTTTAGAGAGTCTTAAAACGGTCTTAGAATGTATTTGCTCAGTTTGTAAATAGGAACATCCCTGGCCCCCTGATGCCGGGGGTCGAACCAAGCATTTTTAATGGATCGGGAATAAGCTTTTACTTCCGATTCCAATCCTGGAAACTCCTCACAAACTCCTCCTTTATTAGAAAACTACCCTGGACAGAGCTCATCTCTGACTTCGGTGAGTGAGCTAAATGTACCACAAGGCCCCAGAGGGGTCCAGCGGAAGAAGATGGCATAGGCATGCAGGTAGCCATCAGCAGCCAGGACCCAGAGGGGGTACAATTGGGTGGGTGCCAATGTAGGTGGTGCTTTCTCCTCACATCACTCCAGCGAGATGCTGGCCAGCACTGGCGTCTGCTGGTCAGTGCGTACAGCGCTTTCCTCAGAGCACGTTGGTTGCCCGGTGGCGTTGCATCAGTGGCAGTTCCAAAACAGAGGAGCTGGTTGAGGAGGCGTGTCTGAGGAGGCGTGTCTGAGGAGGCGTGTCTGAGGAGGCGTGTGTCGGTCTTCACTTTCCCAGGATCGAGAGCATTGATCCAAATTGGGAAAAATCACGCAGGACCTTCAATTACCTTTCAATTACATGTACTGCTAATAAGGGCTGGGTTTAGAGTTTAGATTATATGGTCATGCCGCCTCTGAATAATGATTCTTAATGGTCAGAACAACACAATGGGTCTCACTGGACCCTGTTCATACTTGCCCACCCACGACCATACCTGGCATTAACGTACACATTAGGACACGTGTTAAGGCCGGGTGTGAAGGTGTCCTGGGTTTTGATTTATGGAGAGATTTTCTGAAATAGGTTGGAGTGGGCTATAACCCCCCTAAAGACAGCAGAGTAGCATCCAGTCGGAGCTGGACAGAAGATATGGGTCAGTGATCTTACCTCTCGGAGTACTGTACTGCCAAAGCCCCTGTACAGCCCTCGCACACCCTGCAGCAAGAGCACAGCGGTTACGACTGTGGATTTATTATCTCTCACAAAACAGCAGGAGTCGAATCACATAAGAGACAGAGTGAAAGTAGGCTATGTGCACGAGCTGCTCTTACCTACCTTGTTAAAAATAGTCTAGTATAAAGTATACTCTTCAAAAACAGGGTTCTGCGAGGGTTCTTGGCTCTGCATAGAGCCATGACAATTTAAAGAGCCATTCAGACGCTTACAGAGTTCTTTGCATTGGTGGAACCAATCAGAACCCTCCGCTTATTTAACATCATCTTTTAAGTGCAATCAATGTCTTCATACTATCTATTAATTATTCTGTATCTACTAATTACTCAGTATCTACTAATTACTCAGTATCTACTAATTATTCAGTATCTACTAATTTAGTAACCACTAATTATTGTATCTACAAATGATTACTTAGAATCTACTCTTTAGTACCTACTAATTATTTAGTACCTACTAACTATTCAATATCTACCAATGATTTGCAGCATTTAATATATACTATTTGCTCAATATCTACTAATGAACCAATAACTAAATTATTTACTACCTAATAATTTTTCAATATGTAGGTATTATCCAGCAAGTAGTAATTATTTAGTATTTACTAATTAATCAATAACTAGTCATTATTCAGCATCTACTAATTTAGTTACCACTAACTCTTGTACCTACAAATTATTTAATAAGTACTAACGATTTAGTACCTACTAATTATTCAGTACTGCCTAATGATTAAATACCTAATAATTATTCAAAATCTACCAATAATGTTGTATCCACTAAGTATTCAGTATCCACTAATCATTTTCTACCTCCTAGTTATTTAATATAGACTAATGTTTCAATTTCTACTAACAAATCAATAACTGGCAATTATTTAGTAACTAAGTAATTTCTCAATAAATACTAATTATCAGCATCTAAATTTGTGAATACCTAATAATGAATCAATATCTAGGTATTATCCAGTATAAAATTATTATTAATTATCTTCTAATTACTCAATAATTAGTAATTATTCAGTATCTACTAATTTAGTAGCCACTAATTATTGTACCTACAAATGAGGAGTCCTAATTATTCAGTATCTACTAATTATTTACAGCCTCCTAGTTACTTAGTACATATTAATCATTTTCTAATTATTCAATAAGTACTAATTCAGTATTTCCTAATAATTATGCACTTGATAATTATTTAATAAGTAATAATTATTCTGTATGTACTAATTAATCAATAAAATATAATTACTGAGGATAATTATTATAATTATTCAGGATTTACTAGTTACTCAGAATCTAACCACTGCCACACATAAAATAACTACTTATTGTATTAATACTGTTTGCACATACTGTAATATTAAAACTGTCCAAATACTTATGAACCAGATTGTATTTTGATAATATCTTTATCTCCCCACTCTTTCCGCCATGTGTGCCCAGTGTGTCTATATACAACATGGGTTCTTTACTGCATATGCACCTCTTAGTTGCTGTGTGCTCAGTGTGTACCTGAGATGTCATCACTCTGTGTGTGTGTGTGTGTGTGTGTGTGTGTACCTCTTCTCGTAGTGTGGCCAGCAGTACGTGGTGCGTGTGTAGAGAGGGAGAGGCCTGAGTTCTCTGCTTCACCACCTCTGTAGGAACTCTGATCAGACACGCCACCTACCAGAAATCCAGAAACATGGACAAATCAGAGCGAGAACCGGACACAGCCATGAGGTGACAAGTTCAAAAAGGAACCCTTAGGTAGCATCGAATTACTAGCACATTCACTTCATGACCAAAAATCTCCTTTTTACACCCTACACCTGTTGTAAACAAAGCCAGCCTGAAAGCACGGTTCAGTATTCGTGCTCTATAGGATTCATATGAGCGCACAGTGCCAAATAAGGCTACAGTTACTACAGCCGCACTCCTAATGCTCTACAGCTCCCACGGTACCATGCAAATCCAATATCTTACAGCTTAAGGGTTCTGGGGTGGCACACACACACGTTAAATTACCACATTTACCCTAACAGCATTTACTGTGTGTAAATGTGCACGTCAGGTGATTATCAGCTGATTGTTTTAGTTGCTAATAATGATAATTTACCCAGATTTACATATATATACACATATACACACACACATTGTTTTATGATATACAATATTTATTACAATATTTTGTCATTTAGATAAAATGCACCAAAACAAAACTGCTATCCATATACATTTACATTTACAGCATTTAGCTGACGTTATCCAGAGCGACTTACAAGCTGACTTGTATTACACAGGTGGGCCAAGGTAGTGTTAGGAATCTTGCCCAGGGACTCTTATTGGTGTAGCGCAGCATTTGGTCAACCAGACTGGGAATCAAACCCTGGTCTCTCCCATACAGAGTACTGTGATTTTTACTCAAAACAAGCTGGACTCCATTTAATTAAAGAAGACTGATTACACTCTTTGTAATGAAACGTGCAGTTAATCAGTGCTCTGTAAGCACTGATGATATCCACAATACACTAATAAAAGCATATTGTGTACCAAGATAACAAAAGTTATCACGATACGATAAAATACTGTCACATTGTCCAGCTCTATACCCAAAAAACGTTAATCTTAATCCATCAATAAAAGTTGACGTACAGAAGAAGAAATGCTTAGTACTGCCGAAAGAAATCCGAACATGAGAAAATGTGACCATTTGTAAACTGTTGTTCATTTACAATGACATTCGATCTGTAATGCGTGTGAAAGGTCAAACCATTAGGATAGCGTGGATGAATTTATCGCTGTGCAAATTCATCATTGTTGCTTCGGACGGCCTAGTATTGACTGGCTACATCAACACAGCTCAGTGTGATAGTGCAGCACTTTAAACTGGACACTCAATGGTAGCCTTTGTGGTAACTGCTACAGTTGATCACTGGGGTGAATGGGATTTCTTCTGTAAACGTTTATCGTTCTGTAAAATTTAGCAATTCACAACCAAGACTTCTACAAATAAAGGTGCTACAAAGGGTTCTCTGAGCAATGCTACAGAACCTAGGTCTTCAAATCTGGACCTTGACTCCAAGTGCTCCCAGTCCTGGATTTTGTTCTCACTAATTTTCTAACTGATTGGCCATTTCGTGTCACTCCTACCAAGGATTACAAAGTCCAGAACTGGACTTTATTCAAGGTCCAGATTTGTAGACACCTGCTATAGAAGAACGATAGAAGGCCAGAAGTAGCTCAGCGGTTAGAGCACTGGGCTATTGATGACAGGGCTGTGGGTTTGATACCCTGGCTCGGCAAGCTGCCACTGTTGGGCCCCTGGGCGCCGCAGCGATGGCCGCTCACTGCTCACGGTGTGTGTGTGTGTTTATTGCACAGACGGGTTAAAGGCGGAGGCCAAATTTCATCTGTGTCCGACACTAATGATGAACAAAGAACCATTTTTTGTCAAACAGATGTGAGTATGAACCTTTCACTTGGTAAAGAACCTTTATATGTAAATATTTAAACCATTAAAAGGTTCCTCACACACCAATAAAAGGTTCTTTACAGAACCAAAACTGGTTCTTTTATGGTATCACTGAAAGAACTACTTTCATTTTGAAGAGTGTATGAATATCATTGGCTTCTCGAATATTAAAATGAATCGGTGAAGGACCGTAAACAGGTAATTTAGCCGATGTAAACTCCCTGCCTGTAATGTCAGGCCTCAGAAACGGTTATTTGTCACTGAGCGCTGGAGTGAACAGCGAGTTAATTGGACAGTAGCTAAGACTGGCAAAACATCCATTCAACAGAACAAGAGCTAAAGCAGGTAAATGTCACCGTCATTGTTTATGCAAGAGGCAAACGCTCATCCTTTAACAAGAGCACACAAACACAACCCTACACGCTTCTAAACCACATACGGGTTTGTTTTTCTATAATGTCAGGCTGTGAGGTGCATTGTATACATTACATACAGCAGGGATGTCGATTTGGGCCGATCTAGGCATGTTTTAATGGATCGGGTTTCAGCTGTTTTATTCCTAATCCAGTTCCGAGTCTTTGTTTTAACCATGGTGTTCAGAGCGCCATCTGGTGTCCTCGAGGCACCATCAACGGACATTATTACCCAGCCGGCTGCAGCAGCAGTGCGGACATTCTCAGAAGGTAAATAAAGGAGTTGAGAGTCTGCAGCAGTGTGGAGCTACTTTACAGTGGAAAATGAAAACAGACCATAATATCTGACCCTTTTGCACCAATGCCAAGCACTAGTCACATGGGCAGTGGCCTCCAGTTCACAAATATTCCTGGGTTTGCTGCAACCACTTTCTTCAAATCTCACCAAAAAATTTCTATGGGGTTCCAGTCAGGCAACTGTGTGGTTTTGGGATTCTGTTCTGTGGAGTGATGAAACAAAACTGGACCTTTGCTGGCCTATGGATCAGCGGTATATACGTCTAGAGGTGGAAGAACGAAGCTAACGCTAAAAAGAACCCCCTGTCTACGGTGAAGCATGGTGGTGGTTCAGGTATCAGTATATCCTAGGAGAAAAAGTCTGGGGCGTCACTGGACCTTCCAACAGGACAATGATCCCAAGCATACCTCCTTGCAGTCCACCACGGCTTGGTTTCAGAAGAAGTCCTGGAAGATTCTGAACTGGTCACAGACGCTTGACATTTGCAGTAGGTTGTAACAGCAAAAAGATGCTCTACTAAGTACTAAAGATGTTGATCATTAAGGGGTAGTGCATTGCTGCCCATCTCAAGTTTGTTTAAGACCATGTGGAAAAGCCAGAAAACCAAATGCAGCCTTCTAACAAAAGAAGCTCCGCCCAACTGTGAAGCCTGAGGGTGGGAGTATCATTGTTTGAGGCTGCCTGGGATCAGAATAGCTTGCTATTATGAACCGGGATCTCTGAATTGACGAGAATGTCAGGTAATCTGTTCCCTCAACCATAAGTGGGTCCCACAAGTAAGTCTACAGTTAAATGGTTGGATGAAACACTTCTCCAGTAACATCCTCCAGCCTGATTACTTCCACTTTAATGCAATAATTGGATTTTGAATGGTGGTGCACTTGAATGGTGGCTTTAACACACTTCTTAGGGTGGTAGTGTGCGATTTGGGATGCAGACGAAGTATCTGTATTAAATATTAACCTTTTTTTTAAAAAGCTGTTTATTTATTCTGCAGGTCAGCACTGTTTTTCTCTGTTTTCCGTGTCCTGACAATGCACAAAAACCAACACACACACACACACACACACACACACCACCTCTCTCACATCACCAACACAAATCACCTCGCTTCAAATGTCAGCGCAGACTTGCCATAAGTCACCGTGCGTGGTCCTGCCTGCTGCTGGAGTACAGCATTAATATGAATGGAGCTTCCAGTCTGCAGCACACTGGAAGCTCCATTAGATCCATGCTGGGCCAGAAACACCAGGCAGGAGCACAAACAGAAAGCAATCTCTCCAACCACAGGGAGATCAGCGGGCAACACAGCCAGAGCCCAGGCTCATACTGGTGCCGGAGCCGTCCTGGTGATGCTGGCAATCACCGCTAAAGAAGAGTGGAGAAGTCCTTCCAGCCTTTTTTTGTGCACTAATGCACGAGTAGCTCCAGACTTAAAGGTAAACTCCAACAATTATCAACTTCAGCTCTGTTTGATGCATCTGTAGCATATGGCCAATTACCACAGACAAGCATTTTAAAACACTTCCTTAAACTAGAAAAACAGAGAGAAAAACATCGGATTTAAAACACACTTACTGTAGAGGTCAATGGGCAGTTGCTTTGGCTGCCGATGCAGCGACTGTATTGCTTCTGTACTGTATTGGTTTACCAGTAAAGTTGAATTTGGAGGTGTTCAAATGTTTAAAGAACTGAGAGTACACTCTCAAAAATGTTGTGTTTAACTTGTTGGGTCCTTTTTCTGTGTTGTTTCCACAGTGCAGGATAGGTTTTGGGTAGTTTCTGTGAGGCCTAGTCGCTGGTTATACAGCAACAGCCTAGTCAACGGGTCAGTTTTTAGAGCATTACAGGGACAATCTTAAAATACTGTTTTTTTTTCCCTACCCAAACACGGGGTTGAACCTGTTGGGTCATTTTTCCAGATTGTTTCCACTGTGCTAGATAGACCTGGGTTAGTTTTATTAAGTCCAACCAAAGGTTTCACCGCTACAACCAAGTCAATGGGTCAGTTTTCAGCATTTCATGTACATTCTTAAAAATGCTGGGCTGTTTTTTTGGGGTTGAACCTGTTAGGTAATTTATCTGAGTTGTTTCCATGGTGCTAGATAAGTTTTAGGTAGTTCAGGTCAAATTCCCTCTATGCACTGGGGGTTAAACCTATAGGGTCATTTTTCTAGGTTGTTTCCACAGCACTGGACAACCTTTGGTGGTTTTTGTGAAGCCTAGCCGCTGAGTTCACAGCAAAAACATTGGCAACCAGATCAGTTTTCAGCATTAGTTAGCTAGGACAGCAAAAAAGAGAAATAAAAGTAATAATAATAATATAAATAAGCACAAATATTAATAAAACATTTGATTTTTAATAAACAGATTCTGATTCTGTATCCAGTTGAAATAAAAAGTAGTTAAATTAAGAGAAAATAATATTCCATATAAATTACACTAAATAATTTTATATACACATAAATCATATAACAAATATACACAAAAAGTAACAAAATGTGTATATATTAAAATTAAAAAACATAAAATTATAGCCGGCAACACCAAATCCCCAAATCCACTGCTGGGTCAAAACATGTTAGGGTAAATTATGACTCAATTACTCAATAACCTATTATAATAATATTTTTATTCTATATCTTTGCAATAAATCTGTTTATAGGAACAGAGCAGCCTTAAAGAGCTGAACTGCAAACAGAGACTGTGGCGAAAGTGCCTTCTTTCTTCAGCCGTGAAGCAAGAGTGCCTCCCAGTGGTCAGCAGGAGCTCCCGCACTAAAAGCTCATCAGCCAGCTGACAGGAGACACTTTCCTGAGCTCATTACTTCCTTTTTTGGCTGCGTTATCGTTTATGAAACACCATACACCACGTCTCCTCGTTTCAGTCCTCCAAAGGATCAAAATTAACGGCGTTAACCGGAGAGGAAAGTGGATATGACAAGTAATTCCCGCTTTAATTGAATTGCACTGCGAAGAGAGGCAATTTCATAGCAGCTCACAAGGGGAGGGGGGGGGCGGGGAGGAAACCGGAGAGATATTTGGCTGTATCAGATGAATTAGGGACATTGTTGATTTCTGGGTAATTTAAATGGAGCAGCAGGGTGGGGGAGAGAGCGTGGGCGGCGAGAAACATCAAATTAGACGGCTTGAGCGGGGCCTGCAGCGAGTTAGAGCAGGCTGTGTGGAGGCTAATGGGGCCGTTTGGCTATCAGGAGTGACAGGCGGAGAGACAGCTCTGCCAGGAGACCCAGTGATATCCAAATGCCCACCAAAATTAGACGCCCTATGCAAGACACGGCCACTGGAGAGCGGTCAGCAGTCTGTGGCTGCGTCCAAGAGAGGAAAACACAACACAGCCACAATAAGGCAACATGCTCCCGACTCTTATTATTAAACCAGACGTGCCCACTATGAGAAATCCTTATATTATTAAGCCAAACACTGTTGTAACAGAAGACACGCCCACCAACAAACAAGACACATCGACTGTGGCAGAATCAATGCACACTAATAAAGAGGCCTGTTGGTACACAATGACGAGCATGCATACAACAGGCCCAGCAGCACAAGAGAGCTGCCCTAGTCAACTGTAAGTGCCATTATTGTATACCAGCTATAATGCAAGACACATCCTCTATAAACAGACACACCTGCTATATCCAGATACACCCCTTATAATACCAGAAATGCCTGCTGTAATACAAGACACACCTGCTATAACCAGACACACCCTTTATAACACCAGAAATGCCTGCTGTAATACAAGACACACCTGCTATAACCAGACACACTCTTTATAACACCAGAAATACCTGCTGTAATACAAGACACACCTGCTATAACCAGACACACCCTTTATAACACCAGAAATACCTGCTGTAATACAAGACACACCTGCTATAACCAGACACACCCCCTTTATAACACCAAAAAAATACCTGCTGTAATACAAGACACACCTGCTATAACCAGACACACCCTTTATAACACCAGAAATACCTGCTGTAATACAAGACACACCTGCTATAACCAGACACACCCTTTATAACACCAGAAATACCTGCTGTAATACAAGACACACCTGCTATAACCAGACACACCCTTTATAACACCAGAAATGCCTGCTATAATACAAGACACACCTGCTATAACCAGACACACCCTTTATAACACCAGAAATGCCTGCTGTAATACAAGACATGCCTGCTACAACCAGACACACCCCCTTTATAACACCAGAAATACCTCCTATAATACAAGACACACCTGCTATAGTACAAGACACACCCTTTATAACACCAGAAATACCTGCTATTATACAAGACACACCTGCTATAACCAGACACACACCCTTTATAACACCAGAAATGCCTGCTGTAATACAAGACATGCCTGCTACAACCAGACACACCCCCTTTATAACACCAGAAATACCTCCTATAATACAAGACACACCTGCTATAGTACAAGACACACCCTTTATAACACCAGAAATACCTGCTATTATACAAGACACGCCTGCTATAACCAGACACACACCCTTAATAACACCAGAAATGCCTGCTATTATACAAGACACACCTGCTATAGTACAAAACAGACCTTCTATAACCAGACACACCCTCTATAACCAGGCACACATCTTGTTCAGTCCCAGTAGAGAAAGAAGTGCTGCCCATAGAATAGGACTACCTGGAGCAAATAAACATGAACCTACTGGCACCATGCTGCCTAATGCCAGACATGAGCTAGAGGGGTACAAAGCCCCCCAGTACTGAGCTGTGAGGCAGTGGAACTGTGTTCTCGAAAATGATGGTGGTGCTCTATCTAATATTTCTAAGAGGAGTTGGAGAGTTGGGGATTATGAGGTGGGGTGGTGATCAACCCACAACCAAGCAGGTGTCCTAATACTTTTGTCAACATCGTGCACTTTTATAAAGCTGTCAACAACTATCCCGTCTTTATGAGGACTTGGTGGGAAAGAGAGCCATGCTATTCCACAAGCGCCGGCCCCCACATCCCTGATCTTATCCCGGTCTTAACAGCCTTCGGAAGATGAAGCCTCGCAAATGCTTTCCGCCCTTATGAATTCCAGCAGACGTGTGGGACAAATCATCCTGCAGGTGTTCACTTTAAAAAAAATCCATTCTGCCCCACCAGCAGGTCCCCCAAGGGGGCGCTGGGAAGCACCAGCCTCCAAAAATCCATCTGCAAGTAAAAAAAGCAGCGAGACCTGCATGAGACGGCCTCCGCGTGGGCTGTGATAACACCATTACTTATGCAGAGACATAAGGTTTTCAATCTGCCAGTCTGAATTAGCATCAACCCGCCTGCAGTTTGACCCCTGTGGTCTTAATGGCAGAAGGGTGGGTGGCTGGGGTGAAAACGTGGCACAGCCGAGAGCTTGTGTACTCCTTCGCCCATAAATCATGCACAGCCTCTTTCTCCAGGCCTAAGCGGGTATTACTTGCTTTGGTATGTTGGCTGTGTGCCAGTACGCCCTCCATTGGCGCGTTGGACACACAGTGTGGTCATTTTTTTAATAAACCTGTTTAACGCTTTAATGCCTGAACTGAAAAGCAGCCGGACGTTTCCCCCTTCAGCAGACTGCCAAACCAATTTACTAACCTAAGCCTGCGTACCACATCCACCGACCTGCCACTTCATTAACACCAGTAACACCAATAACACTGCAGACTGTATCCATCTGTTTCTCTGCCTTAACCTCCTTTCACCCTGTTCTGCAATGGTCAGGACCCCCCAGGACTGACCACCACAGAGGTGATGCTGCAGAATAGTTTGTGTTGGTGGACTGAAGCACTCCAGGTGTTTAAACCCTCCAGCAGCAGCACTGCTGTGTCTGATCCACTCGTACCACCAGCGCCACAACCAGTACAGCAGTGCTGAGAATGACCCACCGCCCCAATAACCACCCCAATAACACCCGCCTGCTCTGTGGTGGTCAGTTCTGTGGGGTCCTGAGCATTGAAGAGCATTGAAGAACAGGGTGAAACTTTTGCCCAAAGGTTTGTAATAAAACCAACAGACGGAGCGTTTCAGAATAAAAGTCGCTAACACAGACGGAGCGTTTCAGAATAAAAGTCACTAACGCAGACGGAGCGTTTCAGAATAAAAGTGACTAACGCAGACGGAGCGTTTCAGAATAAAAGTGACTAACGCAGACGGAGCGTTTCAGAATAAAAGTGACTAACGCAGACGGAGCGTTTCAGAATAAAAGTCACTAACGCAGACGGAGCGTTTCAGAATAAAAGTCACTAACGCAGACGGAGCGTTTCAGAATAAAAGTGACTAACGCAGACGGAGCGTTTCAGAATAAAAGTGACTAACGCAGACGGAGCGTTTCAGAATAAAAGTCAGTAACGCAGACGGAGCGTTTCAGAATAAAAGTGACTAACGCAGACGGAGCGTTTCAGAATAAAAGTGACTAACGCAGACGGAGCGTTTCAGAATAAAAGTCACTAACGCAGACGGAGCGTTTCAGAATAAAAGTCACTAACGCAGACGGAGCGTTTCAGAATAAAAGTCACTAACGCAGACGGAGCGTTTCAGAATAAAAGTCACTAACGCAGACGGAGCGTTTCAGAATAAAAGTGACTAACGCGGACGGAGCGTTTCAGAATAAAAGTCACTAACGCAGACGGAGCGTTTCAGAATAAAAGTGACTAACGCAGACGGAGCGTTTCAGAATAAAAGTCACTAACGCAGACTGAGCGTTTCAGAATAAAAGTCACTAACGCAGACTGAGCGTTTCAGAATAAAAGTGACTAACGCAGACGGAGCGTTTCAGAATAAAAGTCGCTAACGCAGACGGAGCGTTTCAGAATAAAAGTGACTAACGCAGACGGAGCGTTTCAGAATAAAAGTCACTAACGCAGACGGAGCGTTTCAGAATAAAAGTCACTAACGCAGACGGAGCGTTTCAGAATAAAAGTCGCTAACGCAGACGGAGCGTTTCAGAATAAAAGTCGCTAACGCAGACGGAGCGTTTCAGAATAAAAGTCACTAACGCAGACGGAGCGTTTCAGAATAAAAGTCACTAACGCAGACGGAGCGTTTCAGAATAAAAGTCACTAACGCAGACGGAGCGTTTCAGAATAAAAGTCACTAACGCAGACGGAGCGTTTCAGAATAAAAGTCACTAACGCAGACGGAGCGTTTCAGAATAAAAGTCGCTAACGCAGACGGAGCGTTTCAGAATAAAAGTGACTAACGCAGACGGAGCGTTTCAGAATAAAAGTGACTAACGCAGACGGAGCGTTTCAGAATAAAAGTGGCTAACGCAGACGGAGCGTTTCAGAATAAAAGTCACTAACGCAGACGGAGCGTTTCAGAATAAAAGTGACTAACGCAGACGGAGCGTTTCAGAATAAAAGTGACTAACGCAGACGGAGCGTTTCAGAATAAAAGTCACTAACGCAGACGGAGCGTTTCAGAATAAAAGTCACTAACGCAGACGGAGCGTTTCAGAATAAAAGTCACTAACGCAGACGGAGCGTTTCAGAATAAAAGTCACTAACGCAGACGGAGCGTTTCAGAATAAAAGTCGCTAACGCAGACGGAGCGTTTCAGAATAAAAGTCGCTAACGCAGACGGAGCGTTTCAGAATAAAAGTCACTAACGCAGACGGAGCGTTTCAGAATAAAAGTCACTAACGCAGACGGAGCGTTTCAGAATAAAAGTCACTAACGCAGACGGAGCGTTTCAGAATAAAAGTCACTAACGCAGACGGAGCGTTTCAGAATAAAAGTCGCTAACGCAGACGGAGCGTTTCAGAATAAAAGTGACTAACGCAGACGGAGCGTTTCAGAATAAAAGTGACTAACGCAGACGGAGCGTTTCAGAATAAAAGTCGCTAACGCAGACGGAGCGTTTCAGAATAAAAGTCACTAACGCAGACGGAGCGTTTCAGAATAAAAGTGACTAACGCAGACGGAGCGTTTCAGAATAAAAGTCGCTAACGCAGACGGAGCGTTTCAGAATAAAAGTGACTAACGCAGACGGAGCGTTTCAGAATAAAAGTCACTAACACGGACGGAGCGTTTCAGAATAAAAGTGACTAACGCAGACGGAGCGTTTCAGAATAAAAGTCACTAACGCAGACGGAGCGTTTCAGAATAAAAGTCGCTAACGCAGACGGAGCGTTTCAGAATAAAAGTGACTAACGCAGACGGAGCGTTTCAGAATAAAAGTGACTAACGCAGACGGAGCGTTTCAGAATAAAAGTGGCTAACGCAGACGGAGCGTTTCAGAATAAAAGTGGCTAACGCAGACGGAGCGTTTCAGAATAAAAGTCACTAACGCAGACGGAGCGTTTCAGAATAAAAGTGACTAACGCAGACGGAGCGTTTCAGAATAAAAGTCACTAACGCAGACGGAGCGTTTCAGAATAAAAGCGACTAACGCAGACGGAGCGTTTCAGAATAAAAGTCACTAACGCAGACGGAGCGTTTCAGAATAAAAGTCGCTAACGCAGACGGAGCGTTTCAGAATAAAAGTCACTAACGCAGACGGAGCGTTTCAGAATAAAAGTGACTGACGCAGACGGAGCGTTTCAGAATAAAAGTGACTGACGCAGACGGAGCGTTTCAGAATAAAATTGACTGACGCAGACGGAACGTTTCAGAATAAAATTGACTGACGCAGACGGAGCGTTTCAGAATAAAAGTGACTGACGCAGACGGAGCGTTTCAGAATAAAAGTGACTAACGCAGACGGAGCGTTTCAGAATAAAAGTCACTAACGCAGACGGAGCGTTTCAGAATAAAAGTCACTAACACGGACGGAGCATTTCAGAATAAAAGTGACTAACGCAGACGGAGCGTTTCAGAATAAAAGTCACTAACGCAGACGGAGCGTTTCAGAATAAAAGTCACTAACGCGGACGGAGCGTTTCAGAATAAAAGTCGCTAACGCAGACGGAGCGTTTCAGAATAAAAGTCGCTAACGCAGACGGAGCGTTTCAGAATAAAAGTGACTAACGCAGACGGAGCGTTTCAGAATAAAAGTGACTAACGCAGACGGAGCGTTTCAGAATAAAAGTGGCTAACGCAGACGGAGCGTTTCAGAATAAAAGTGGCTAACGCAGACGGAGCGTTTCAGAATAAAAGTGGCTAACGCAGACGGAGCGTTTCAGAATAAAAGTGACTAACGCAGACGGAGCGTTTCAGAATAAAAGTGGCTAACGCAGACGGAGCGTTTCAGAATAAAAGTGGCTAACGCAGACGGAGCGTTTCAGAATAAAAGTGGCTAACGCAGACGGAGCGTTTCAGAATAAAAGTGACTAACGCAGACGGAGCGTTTCAGAATAAAAGTGACTAACGCAGACGGAGCGTTTCAGAATAAAAGTCACTAACGCAGACGGAGCGTTTCAGAATAAAAGCGACTAACGCAGACGGAGCGTTTCAGAATAAAAGTCACTAACGCAGACGGAGCGTTTCAGAATAAAAGTCGCTAACGCAGACGGAGCGTTTCAGAATAAAAGTCACTAACGCAGACGGAGCGTTTCAGAATAAAAGTGACTGACGCAGACGGAGCGTTTCAGAATAAAAGTGACTGACGCAGACGGAGCGTTTCAGAATAAAATTGACTGACGCAGACGGAACGTTTCAGAATAAAATTGACTGACGCAGACGGAGCGTTTCAGAATAAAAGTGACTGACGCAGACGGAGCGTTTCAGAATAAAAGTGACTAACGCAGACGGAGCGTTTCAGAATAAAAGTCACTAACGCAGACGGAGCGTTTCAGAATAAAAGTCACTAACACGGACGGAGCATTTCAGAATAAAAGTGACTAACGCAGACGGAGCGTTTCAGAATAAAAGTCACTAACGCAGACGGAGCGTTTCAGAATAAAAGTCACTAACGCGGACGGAGCGTTTCAGAATAAAAGTCGCTAACGCAGACGGAGCGTTTCAGAATAAAAGTCGCTAACGCAGACGGAGCGTTTCAGAATAAAAGTGACTAACGCAGACGGAGCGTTTCAGAATAAAAGTGACTAACGCAGACGGAGCGTTTCAGAATAAAAGTGACTAACGCAGACGGAGCGTTTCAGAATAAAAGTGACTAACGCAGACGGAGCGTTTCAGAATAAAAGTGACTAACGCAGACGGAGCGTTTCAGAATAAAAGTCGCTAACGCGGACGGAGCGTTTCAGAATAAAAGTGACTAACGCAGACGGAGCGTTTCAGAATAAAAGTGACTAACACGGACGGAGCGTTTCAGAATAAAAGTGACTAACGCAGACGGAGCGCTTCAGAATAAAAGTCGCTAACGCAGACGGAGCGTTTCAGAATAAAAGTCACTAACGCAGACGGAGCGTTTCAAAATAAAAGCCACTAACGCAGACGGAGCGTTTCAGAAGAAAAGTCACACAGACTGACCTTTTCAGAATAAAAATCACCAATAAAAATGCAAAATAAATCAAAATAAAGGTCACTAACACAGACAAACCGTTTAAGATTAAAAGTAAACACAGTCTGTCTGAATAAAAGTCACAAATTCAAATAAACACAGTGTCAAAAGTCACCAACCAAGACAGGTTGTGTCAAAATAAAAGTCACTAACACAGACTGACTGTGCCAAAATAAAAGTCACTAACACAGACTGACTGTGCCAAAATAAAACTTTTTTAAACATTTCTATACTGAAAGCAAAAATTGCTGTCTCTACTGATTCAAAAAAATGTTCCAATCCATGACTCAAAAACTGCGATCAGATCCGAAGCACACAGCACAATAGCACAACTATTACAACAAATACTACTACTACTTTTATTACTGAGAGTAATAATACTAATAATTCTAAAACTAATAATTTTAATAATAATATAGTATTATTAAATGGGCAGCTCTTTTAGAGGCGGAGTAGAGACATTAGGTTGAGCAGTACAGGAGAAGGCCGCTGCTCCTTCAGTCTGATAAATGAGCTCTCTGAGACACCGTCAGGCCGACCAGAATGAAGATAAATCTGATATAATGACCAGATAACAGCCTGCTCCGGCCCTGACAGACACCATCTACCACAACATTCTTTATACGATGCAGGACGAACATTTACACTCTCACTCACATTCACACACACACACAGCTGGGTTCGCTAGCTGCGGTCAGGCAAGTGACATGAATCTTTTTCGGCTCCGCAAAATGGTACAGCCCATTGTGTTTAGAGACTTCCGTTATGTCTTTCTCACACTGCCGGCGAAAAATGGGTTCTACACAGTACTGAAAACAATGGTGCTACACAGAACTATACATATTTTCAGTTCTCTATAAAGAACCATCTACAAAAGGTTTTCAATCAATGCAAAGATACCCTCTAACCAGGTAATGAACCGTTTAAGCATCCAAGTGGTTCTCATGGTTCTATAAGAACCTCTCTCTTTACTTACGAAGCCTTAAAGACCTCTTTTTGAACGTGAAGAGATTACCTCTGTGTTTGTAATTAGCAGCTGAGAAAGAGGGGGGTAGACTGTGAGAAAAGTGAGAGATAGGGCAGTGGTGTGTGGGAGGGGACGTTAGAAGTGATGAAGGGTTTTAAAGGGTGTAGACGTTAAACCCCTCACCTCAAAGCACAGAACAGAGCCCTTTTGATCAGCCTAGTCATTCTGACCCCACCATGGGTCACCCAATCAATGAGCAAGTTCATCCCAGAGTTTATCTCTGAGGTTCAGCTCGAGGAGCTTGAAGCGCTTTCCTCCACATTTGCTTCCCTATAACGAATAAACACAATAAAATGTAAAATTGGATTCATTATTTTTGTTTTAAAGTACTTGCAATTAGTGACATATTTGTCATATTTTGTGACATAATCGCAAGATTTTTTTTGTGTCGTTATTCTCGATTAATTTCGTACACCCCCCCCCCATTTCCACCCATTTTCTCCCCATCTGAATCACCATTTACCCAACCTATACATATTCTCCCACTATGCTCCTGACACAGGGAGGCTGAAGCCAGAGGAAAGAGCGGTGTACCGGCTGCCAATGGCTAGCAGCATGACCGGGATTCGAACTAATGATCCTCTGGTCATATTGACAGCGCCTTACTCTGCCGGACCACTAGGGGCCGCAATTAATCAAATTTTTTTTATCACACGTTTTATTTGCTTAAATAACATAAATAACACTTTTTAAAAAGCAGATTACAACAGAATTGTATCAGAATCATTGTAGCAGTTCCACTGCTCCACAGCTAAATGCTGGGGGGGGGCTTTATACCCCTCTAGCCCACATCTAGCATTAGGCATTAGGTGCCAATAGGTTCATCATGTTTATCTGATCCAGAAAGTCCTATTCTATTGGCAGTACTTTTCTACAGGACTAAACTGTGCGTGTGTGTGCATTTGCACGTCTATGTCAGCAATAGGCGCAACTTAAAAAGTCGTTGAATGCATTCATCAGAAGGGGTGTCCACAAACTTTTGGACACGTAGCGTGTTTGCATTTAAAATCAGCATCGCATTGCATTGCTTTTATTTGTTGGCTATTTATTACTATTATTATTATTATTAATAATAATAATAATAATAATAATTCAATAACATTAATTAATACAGTGAATACATATTGTACAGTGCATTACTTAAACAGCCAGATTATAAATTTGGCTAAAAACTATATAAAATATACATGATAATCAAACAGAACCCCTTCTAATGTCACAGTATGAGTGCAGCTAAACTGCCCCCTACAGATCAGTGTACCACACTGCACTTCCTGTGCAGAACCCTAAAACGTATGATTCAAGTGGCAGCAATAAACACTGCAAATCCATCCATGAGCTCTGGGAACCGTATCCACGGAACCCGCTTCCCAAGTGAGACGTAAAAAACGTCTTCCTCTCTGGATGACCTGAGCGAAAGGGTTTTCATGGCTAAACCCTCAGATTACAGGCTTTTGAGCTCGGCCACACACTCCCTTCCGTGCACACGCGGCTACGGCTTCATCTCCGCGGCCTCAAATCCCTGCTTTGAAGAGCACAAATCCCTCTGCGGCCAGGGAAGGGTTAAACGCAGGCCTGACCTCCTCCTCACCTCAAATTAAAACAGCTGCCTTTCATGTCCTGCCAGCTTCCATTCGCTCACTGCTAGCCACGTTAGCATTTTTAGCACTTTTGACGCTCCTTGTCTAAAGGAACGTGAGAAGAGCTCTGGGCCGAGATCAAAGTGAAGGGGCACTGGGTCAGGACCCTGATACAAAACAAGCGGGCTAACGAACGTAACATCTGATAATTCAGGTTAACAAGTACATTACATGTCCTAATATTTGTGGACGCCCCTTCTAATGAATGCATTCAGCTGCTTGAAGTTGCACTCATTGCTGGCACAGATGTGCAAATGCACACACACACAGCCTGCCTAGTCCCTGTAGAGAAGTCGAGGAAACAATGAATGAGCAGGTGTCCTAATACTTTTATCCATAAACTGAACAGTTACACTAATCAGCCATAAAAATAAAACCACTGACATGTGAAGTGCAAAATATTAATTATCTCATTCTAATGGTAGGTGTCAACGGTTAGGATCTTGAAGTGGATGTGCTGGAGGCAGGAGTGTAAGGATCTGAGCCACTTTGACAAGAGCCAGACTGTGATGGAGAACCTCCATCTCCAAAACATTAGGCAGGGCTTGGGAGGGGGGGGGTGTTCACAGTATGCAGTGGTCAGTACCTACCAAAAGTGGTCCAAGGAAGAACAACCAGCCACTGAACCGGCACCAGGGTCACAGGCACCCAAAACTCACCGATGCTTATAGAGGCCCCACCTCACAACTTACAGGACTTTAAGGATCTTCACTCTTAAAAATAATAATAATAAAAATAAATAAATAAAAATGTGCTTCAAACTTTTCTTTGAGCAAGGCCATAGACTTTTTTGTTCCTTAATATGAAGATTTTTCACCATGAATGTTCTTCCCTATTAGAAACATGGTTCTTCATGGAGTCACACATGGTTTCTTCTACGGGCCCCCCTCAAAACGCCCTTTGAAGCACTTTTATTTTTTAAACTGTTCCAGCAGCTGGTGTGGTGGGACTGGTGAACATCTCACGGTCCAGAAGCCGATTTCACTATTAGCGGAATTAGCCAAACTGCTCATCTGGACCCTAGACATGGAATGAGTGATGACCAGCAAAACAGCAACTGGGAACAGAACATAAGGGAGATGACAGGGTACATACGATTTCTCCAAGCGAGGCGGCGATCATGTGTGTGATGGGAGCCATGTGCGTGAAGCCAGAGAGGAAAGACTTGGTGCCTTCGTATGTGACGAAGAACGCGGCGGCTAGAAACGAACAGAAAGACTGGACGTTAGGATCAATCTGCAGATGTCAACATGCCATGAAGTTCTAGGCTGTAAAAAAATAATTCCTTGTGAGTCTTGGTTCCTCCCAAGGTACCTTCCTCCTTCCTGAGGCAGTTTTTCCTTGCCACTGTTGCCGTTGGCTGCTCACTGGGGGTCTTAGATTTTTCATTGATGTCTATTTATGTTATTTATTTTCTTTTTTTTCTGTCTTTTACTAATTATAAATAAAAAAAGCTAAAAATAAGGGGTAAACTGAAGCAAACAAGTCAAGAACTGTTAAAAATAGTGAAAAAGGTGCTACAAAGGGAGTAAAGTAAAGCCACAGAAGAACCATTTTTGCAAACGGATGAATGTATGAAGAACTTGCTTATCTAGCACTGTGTTTGATAGCTTTGCTGTGTTCCGAGACTCACTGTACTGGGCTGAGGTATGAGGTATCGGGTTAATGGTGTCTATCCCATTTAAGCTGTATAGTTAAGAAGTAGAAGTACTTCACTACTGCACTAAAATACTGTATCTGTATCAGAGTGTTATCTTTTCCATTTGATGTGTTTGATGTGCTGCATCGTTACTCGTTACAATTATAAAAATGGTTCAAATGCACATTTTCACCACACCAGAGCACTAGATGGCGCTGTCACCGGGTTCGATGAAGCCACCTCAACACTGAGCAGAACAGGCGATCGAGCCGTGAACGAGCATGCTGCCGTTCTTCCTCTCACTCCGCTGCTGCAGTGAGGACACTAATGCTAGAGCTCTGTTAGTTTATCTCCAGATGGAAGAAGAAGAAGAACCACCTCCTCCATCTTCACCTCCTGCAAATACTCGTATGTGCTCTAATGGCCTGAGATCTTTCAGCTGTAGTTGAGTTTACAGGGAGTGAAGCTCAGGGGGTTGAGCTGCTCTCCTCACTGGTTTTACAGATGAAGCTCTTGTATGTGGCGGGTTGAGTCAGGTCTGAGTTTGTTTAGAGAGTGAACTGAGACTCGTGTTCATGAATGTCTTCTACAGTCCTGTCCTTCTACTACAGCCAGAGGAACTGTGACAGTCCTGAAGTCTGAGCATTTGAAATAATATAAACACTGATATTTTTGACTTTCTGTAATAACTACAGAACACGGTTTATGATTTATGACTACTCTTACCATCACTGCCATGACTATATTAAGTTATACCACACCATGGTTATGAATATTTTGCACACCAACACTATAGGTGGCTTAGTAACTTTTATCAATAATTTATAAAAAAGCTCTGACCAGAGGAGGAAGGGGTTGGGTCCTCCTTGTGAGTCTTGGTTCCTCCCAAGGTATCTTCCTCTTTCCTGAGGGAGTTTTTCCTTGCCACTGTTGCCGTTGGCTGCTCACTGGGGGTCTTAGATTTTTCATTTATGTCTATTTATGTTATTTATTTTTCTTTTTTTTCTGTCTTTTACTAATTACTGATTTTGTACAGCTGCTTTGTGAAAAGCGCTATACAAATGAAACTGACTTGACTTATACTTTTACTTTCAGTAATTAAGTAGTAAATTTGAGAATAAACTACTTGCAATACTTAAGTACAAACATGTTGAATACCTTTAATACTTCCACATAAGTCTGCAGCTTAAAGAACACTTCTACTTCTGCTCAAGTCACTTTTCTGATAGAGCACCTGTACTTTTACTCATGTCTGGGTCTACTTCATACATGTCTGCATGAAAGTCAATACTCTGCTTCCCCACAAGGCATGTTTACACTTTCTGCAAATACATAGTCAGTAATCTAACCTCTGTAAATCTGATTCTTTGTCAAACTGCTCTTTTGATTTGCTGAACTGGCATTTACCTTTGTAACGCTTAAGTGGAAATGTCTGCTTCAAAAAATACTAAAATAATAAATAATAATAATAATAATAATCTGGGGCTATCAGGTAAGCCAAAATTGGCACTGCAAAGCCAAAATTGAGACATACCATTAGGAAAGGAGCCGATGGCAGCAGAGGGGACTCCAGCGTAGATGCCCCTGAAGCCTCCGGCCTTGTAGAAGCCCTGCTGGCTCTGTAAGCGGGTCTTAATGGTGTCCAAGGGGAAAAGGGTGAGGTCAACACACATGCCTGCACAACCTCCAGCCTGGGGAAATGAAAATAGCTTGTTTTCAAAAATGTTTGGTACAAAAGGTTTGTTTATCACAGTGTTTAAGGGTCGGAAGCAAAGATACAAATGGTACAAAAATGCTCACTTAGGCCCCATTCAATATGTGTCATGAATCCCATTACGTCCAAACTCCCTGAAAGAGCGTGGTTTAGAGATGTTCTTGGCTGATAGAGTATCACTGTGCACACAGTTTTACCGCAGATTTACCATAAAATAAGATAAATTACCAGAAGCCGGTTGAGACCTGTCTGGGTTGGACTGGCTTTGCACTACTCTGTGTATTTCACCATCAGTGGAATTAGGCAAACTGCCTAATTACAGCAGATTTACCATAAAACAAGATAAATTACCGTTATTTTCTGAGCACAATTTCTTGTAATGTAATTTTCTATATTTTCAGCATATACTTGTGAACCATTCTGGTTTCTGGATGTAAAATGTCTTTAAAATTGCTGTCAGAAAAGGTTATTAATGCTGAGTATCAGATGATTTCGATCTGATCTCTGTGTTTGTATAAAGAATACAGCCACGCAGTTTACATCAGATGAGCTGCTGATTAATCCGTAATATAATTCCTTTATTTTTAGTATCAGTTTCTATAATCAGACTTTCTGGACTAATTGATTTAGTTTAGTCGAGACTTTTCTTAAAATGACTTTTTTTTATAGTGTATAATCCAGTCTGACTCTCCTCCCTGACCAATCAGCTCCCAGCTCCTTTACCAAACCGCAGTCTGATCACTTCCTGTGTGTGTGTGTGTGTGTGTGTGTGTGTGTTTGTGGGGAGGGGGAAGTGGTCTACTGGTGTGTAATAACTGGTTTATAGTGGGTGAAAGTGCTGTGATTAGAGATTGTGTGTATTAGCATTAGCCTCCACTCTGTTCTAAATGTGCTCTTTAGTGCTGGTTAAAAAAAAAAAGAAAGGCCAGCGGTTCTCCGGTTCTCCCGCTGGTAAAACATTTTAGCATTTTAGTGACAGTTTTATAAAGGTTCAGATATTATGGTCTGTTTTCAGGTTCCAATGTCAAATAGCTCCAAACTGCAGAACCTCAACTCCTTTATTTACCTTCTGAGAACGTCCACACTGCTGCTGATGGGGAATGGGAGATGGCGCTCTGAACCCCAAGGTTGAAACTGTCTGAATTGACCAGGATTGTGGTCTATTGGATCGGATTGTGACATCCCTAATCACCAGTACTTTTTTTTTTTTTTAGACATAATTTGGACCCTTTTTTATTTTCTTGTAGAGTCACAATCTCTCTCTCTCTCTCTCTCATATATATATATTATCTATATTATCACATTACAATCTCTCTCATTTATATTATATATATTATCATATTACAATCTTTCTCTCTCATATATATTATCACATTACAATCTCTCTCTCATATATATATTATCACAATCTCTCTCATATATATATATATATATATGAGAGAGATTGTGATAATATATATATATATATATATGAGAGAGAGAGAGACTGTAATGTGATAATATATATAAGAGAGAAAGATTGTAATATGATAATATATATAATATATATGAGAGAGATTGTAATGTGATAATATAGATAATATATATGAGAGAGAGAGATTGTGATACTATGTATGAGAGAGAGAGAGAAAAAGAGATTGTGATAATAATATACAGTGAGTCCAAGAAGTATTTGATCCCTTGCTGATTTTCTTCGTTGGCCCACTAATAAAGACATGATCATTCTATACTTTTAATGGTAGATGTATTCTTACATGGAGAGACAGAATATTAAAAAGAAAATCCAGAAAATAAATCTAAGGAATATATATTAATTGATTTGTATTTCATGGAGTGAAATAAGTATTTGATCCCTTAGTATTCATTAGCAGTTCTGGCTTTTACAGACCAGTTAGACACTCCCAATCAACTTGTTACCTGACCTGAAGCCACCTGTTCTCACTAATCACTTGTGTGAAAAACACCTGTCCACAGAATCAGACAGATCACACAGATTTCAAGTCTCCAACATGGGTAAAACCAAAGAGCTGTCACAGGACCTCAGAGTCAGAATTGTTGACCTTCACAAAGCTGGAATGGGCTACAAAAAGATTAGTAAGGTGTTGGATGTGAAAGTAACAACTATTGGTGCAATTATCAGAAAGTTTAAAGAGTATAACATGACAATCAACAGACCTCGGCCCGGTGCTCCAAAGAAGATTTCGCCTCGTGGGGTGGCAATGATGCTGAGAACAGTCAGAAATCGTCCTGCAACCACTCGGCAGGAGTTAGCAAATGACCTGAAGGCAGCTGGGACCACAGTTTGCAAGGAAACAATTGGCAACACTTTGCGCAACAATGGATTCACATCCTGCAGTGCCCGAAAGGTACCCCTGCTGAAGAGAGCACATGTGGAGGCGCGCCTCAAGTATGCCAATGATCATTTGAAAGATGAACCAAGTTATTGGGAGAAGGTTTTGTGGTCAAACGAGACCAAAATTGAACTTTTTGGCCTCAACTCCACCCGCCATGTGTGGAGGAAGAAAAATGCTGCCTATGACCCCAAGAACACTGTGCCCACCGTCAAGCATGGAGGTGGAAGCATAATGTTTTGGGGGTGTTTCTCTGCCAAGGGTACAGGGCTACTTCACCGCATCACTGGGAAGATGGATGGAGCCATGTACCGCACAATCCTGAGGGACAACCTCCTCCCCTCTGCCAGGGATCTGAAAATGGGCCGTGGTTGGGTCTTCCAACATGATAACGACCCTAAACATACAGCAAAGGCAACAAAGGATTGGCTCAAGAAAAATCACATTAAGGTCATGGAGTGGCCCAGCCAGTCGCCAGACCTCAATCCGATCGAAAATCTATGGAGGGAGCTGAAGGTCAGAGTTGCCAAGCGACAGCCCACCAACCTTCATGATTTAGAGAGGATCTGCAAAGAAGAGTGGGCCAAAATTCCCCCTGGTGTGTGTGCTAAACTTGTGGTTAACTACAACAAACGTCTCACCGCTGTGCTTGCAAACAAAGGCTTTGCCACTAAGTATTGAGTGTGTTTGGCAAGAGGGATCAAATACTTATTTTCCTCATTGAAATACAAATTAATTAAAATATATTCTTTAAAATTATATTCTGGATTTTTGTCTTGATATTCTGTCTCTCCATGTTAGAATATATCTACCATTAAAAGTGCAGAAGGATAGTGTCTTTATTAGTGGGCAAACAAAGAAAATCAGCAAGGGATCAAATACTTCTTGGACTCACTGTATATAGCTATATATGTGAGAGAGAGATTGTGATAATATATATATATAATCACAATCACAATCTCTTGCTCTCATATATAGCTATATATATTATTATCACAATCACAATCTCTCTCTCTCTCTCATATATAGCTATATATATTATTATCACAATCACAATCTCTCTCTCTCTCATAAATATATATATATATATATTATATATTGTCACAATCACAATCTCTCTCTCTCTCTCTCTCTCTCTCTCTCATACACACACATATACATATATACAAACAGATTTCGTGTCCTCTGCTGATAGATACTGAATGCATGGTGGAGTTCCTCTGCAGGTCTAAAGGTTCCTCAGCAGTGCTTGTTTTGAGCTGCCTCTTCTGTACTGCTACACGACCTGCCCTGTGCACAGATGCTTTCACTTTAACCGAGCTCCTGATTACACTGGGACAACAGAGCCGTCACCGGAAAGTAGAGAGACTGAGGCAGCGTGACCTTGCAGGTAGAGCTGTTCCTGACCGGTCTTGGAGCTGAGCCCTCTGTCTGCGGGTCTGTCTGCGGGTCTGTCTGCGGGTCTGTAAACTAGCTCGCAGGACTCGCTCTCTAACCACAGCATAACGTTCAAAGATAAACGTTAAAAAATAAGCTTGTTACCACGAGCGACGCCACGAACTCTCGCCTCTCCATGTTGCTGGGAGTCACAGCTGTCTCTCACCCTTCTGTTAAAGCTTCAGTAAAGTCCGCAGAGTCTCACATCTGCCTCCCTACTGACACACAAACATGCACCTGAAGGGCGCAGCCATGTTGGAGGCGTCCCTGCCGAGTCACGTGACTCGGCAACGCAACTCGCGCACCACGCCGTGGACTCGCTACCATGGAAACGACGATTAAGAGAAAAGAAAAGAAACAAACTAAACAATATTTATTTGTTTATTTATTTATTTATTTATTTATTAAATACACAATTTAATGGTAAATATAAAATATAAATATAAAAGGAGAGGAAACGGAAGAAATCACAAAATAAGAAACGTATACAAACACAAGGCGGCTATAAACTGGAGAAAGGATAAACAAGAACTGTAACATAAATAAATATAATACTAAGAATAAAACATAATGAGCGTATAATGTCGAAAAGCATATTCAATATTAAATAATAATACAGGTGTTAATAATAATAATAATAATAATAATAATAATAATAATAATAATAATAATAATAATAATACAATAAGTGAAATGAAACAAACAAAGAAATAATAATAAAATAAAAATACATAATTACAAGCCAATAAACACGAGTAAACTAGCTTTAAAAACAATAACATTAGCAACACTGTTTCTGGAGGTACGATCCCGCCGGAAGTAGTATATGTGTGTGTGTATGTGTGTGTATGTGTGTGTGTGTGTGTGTGTGTGTGTGTGTGTGTGTGTGTGTGTGTGTGCGCGCGCGCGCATAGGACTCAAGCTGATCCGAAGTTGAATGGATGTTATTAACAGCACCACTATTTACATTTATATTATGAATTTGGGGACTGTAAATACGTATTTCTAACCTAAAATAATAAAATGATTACATTATAATGGATTTAAACATATTTAACTTTTTTTTTTATATTTTAACTTTTTTTAGATTTAAAAAAAAAGTTGGAACAAATCCCCTCTAAAAAAAGTAAAATAAAGTAAAAAATAAAATAAAATAAATAATAATAATCATAATAATACATGAAAAAAATAATTTCCAAGAATGCGTTTTTAGGCATTCCTTAATTTAGCCTCTAGAGGGCTGCATAGAGCAAGGCTCCAACCCAGCAACTTCAGCCGTGTCTTGTTTATGGGTAAAAAGGAGAATTAAATGTCATTGGCATCACATGTGGTACATGGGGTAGAACGAACTTGTGATCTCAAGGTCCCAGATATACCCAAAGAGCAATTATTGAATAAATAAAATATAAAAAAATTGACATAAATAGGAAAGTGGAAAAGTAGAGAAATTTAAAAAGTAGCAGCAACATAATTACAATATATGAAAGGAGTGTAGCAGCATGAATGAATAAGTAATGGTTCTGGCGTGGTCCTGTTTGGCCCGTGTGTATGCTGTATGGGTCAGCCTGCCCCTTCAGATGAAGTGAAACTATGAAAAACGACAAAGCAAAGATATGAGGACAAGCACAGTGACTGTAACACACACAGTTCCTCCAGCCTGTAGAGAACAGCAGACTGTAGCACACAAGGCTGGTGGTCAGTCCACTGATCTGGTACCACACAAGGTCCAGGGTCAGCATCTATGAGCCGTTTTAGAGTATAGATGTTAATCTTGATCCGCTCTCTCTGAGGTACGCGATGTGGCCTGATGTCTTTCTAGGTTGGTAGATCTTATTATTAATGGACATGCAGACTTAAGCTCCATGACGTCCCTCACATATTTATCTCTCCCATATCCGAACGCGCATCACCTTTGTCCCATTGACTTCCCGCCTGAGTCCAGTGCGCCTCAGAGCTGCCCAGTGATGGATGTGCTGCTGTCAGGCTCAGTCCGAGGGTGCAGGTAGGGAGGTTGTTGTGAGACCACAGCTCACTGCTAGGGTTGTCCTGCCTGCTATCTGTCTTTTTGAAGAGCAGTATGGGGACAGGGACCCGGCTTGGAGAATAACAGTGTTATCTCACTCTCACACACACACCCTACCATTCTCCTCTGTAAAGGTCAGCTACATGACCTATGGGATTCACTATGGGAGTAGCTTCACCTCCTTATTTACTGAACTAGGCCTGGTTTTAATCTAGCACCTCTACTGCAGCAAAGAGGACCAAACTCTCTGTTAATGCCCTTGATTTCAGAAGACACCCTGGAGAAGCTGGTGTCTATAGACTGGGAGGGATGTAGGGCCCTATTTTAGCGATTTGCAAAAGGCAAAATGCATGAACTAAGCCTCTTAATTAATTAGGGGTGTGTTTCAGGCATAATGTGCAATAAACCAATCAGCGTGTCCCTTGCCATTCCCTTTAAGAGCCAGGTGCGGTTGGACTTTGGTGGATTGCTATTTCAGTGGTGTAGAAGGCGGGGGGTGTGGGGGTGTGTACGAGTGTCGGGCTGCACGCGCCTGTGTTGACAATTCACTGCCAAAATAGTAACGAACGTCTGCCCAGGCTGTTTTCAGTCAGTGGAGTTAACATGTGTTTCCCGCGGCCAAGATACACGGCGGTACACCAGAAACTGACCTGAACACCCCTCAAATCGAGACCAGCCCACCCATCAGCATAGATATATTCACAAGCACCGTTGCTATCTTACACCGTACGCCGTATCTATCTATCTATTGTCTGTCTGTCTATCATCTATCTATCTATCTATCATCTATCTATCTGTCTATCATCTATCTATCTGTATGTCTATCTATCTATCTATCTATCTATCTATCTGTCTGTCTGTCTGTCTGTCTGTCTATATGTCTATCTATCTGTCTTTCTGTCTATCTATCTATCTATCTATCTATCTATCTATCTGTCTGTCTGTCTGTCTGTCTGTCTATATGTCTATCTATCTGTCTTTCTGTCTATCTATCTATCTATCTATCTATCTATCTGTCTGTCTGTCTGTCTGTCTGTCTATATGTCTATCTATCTGTCTTTCTGTCTATCTATCTATCTATCTATCTATCTATCTATCTATCTATCATCTATCTATCTATCTGTCTGTCTGTCTATCTGTCTGTCTATCTATCTATCTATCTATCTATCTATCTATCTGTCTATCATCTATCTATCTATCTATCTATCTATCTATCTGTCTGTCTGTCTGTCTGTCTGTCTATCTATCTATCTATCTATCTATCTATCTATCTATCTATCATCTATTTATCTGTCTGTCTATCTATCTATCTGTCTGTCTGTCTGTCTGTCTGTCTGTCTATCTATCTATCTATCATCTATCTATATGTGTATCTATCTATCTATCTGTCTATCTGTCTGTCTATCTATCTATCTATCATCTATCTATCTATCTATCTATCTATCTATCTATCTATCTATCTGTCTGTCTGTCTGTCTGTCTGTCTGTCTGTCTATCTGTCTGTCTATCTGTCTTTCTATCTATCTATTTATATGTCTATCTGTCTGTCTGTCTATCTATCTATCTATCTATCTATCTATCTGTCTTTCTGTCTATCTATCTATCTATCTATGTATATATATATATATATATATATATATATATATATATAAAACTGTCTATCTAATAATGGGACAAAACAGGATAGAAAGTTCTGCATTTAATGTGTAGTATTTACGTTCACCCACAAGAGGGCAGCATTTCCTAAAGGACTAAAGACCTACCTTTATCTGTAACAATATTAAACGAAAAAAACCCACAATGAAAATGATCACTGGAAGTAAATGAATTTATTTTAATACCATTCAGTGCAATTCAGCACACCTGAATATCCAACCCAATACACTGATCATTTCCTTCCAATTCTTTCACTCATTTCTTCTCCCTGAGCATGTATTAATGCAGCATGCAGCATGCAGACCTAGCTGAATAACAGCCTCCAGACTAAACTAATTCCTTTGGCTGAATGAATTTTTACAGTCAATCCGAGTATCCAAAGCTAGTGCAGGGTAACTGAATACACTCTCAGGCCTGGGTTTATTTCCCCCGGCCTCCAGCGCGGCCTGAGGGCTTTTGTTTAAGTCCTTTGTGCTTTTCTAGTGGACACTCCAAGCCCACACAATGTCACAATGCTGCTAATCTGATCAAATAATCTCCGTCTGCTATAGAATGACATCATGAGATCGCTGGTGTAACAGACTACAGAGCCCACTGGGGCGCAGGGAGCAGGGGCTAATCCGGCCCGAATGTGGAGATTAATGCTTTGTGTGCAGCATGCTTTTGACTTCGCATCAGGTTAGATACTGTAGAAACTTCCAGACTGAGGAAATAATGACTGGGTGCTGGGAAATCTCTCGTACTTTATATCACAGCCATAAAATGAACAGTGCGTATGTCCACTTTGTGCCGCCACAACTGACCTGATCTTTAGAGGCATGGACGCCAGTGCCTCCAAGACTAACATTAGAGCAGATCCTGAAGATGCTGAATGATCCTTAGCTTTGCCCCCATGACCCTGTCGCTGGTTCACCAGTTGTACTTTCTTGGAGCACTTTTGGTAGGTACTGACCAGTCCATACCCAGTCCATACCCATACCCAGTCTTGGTTCTTCGCTCATGTTCATAGAAAGCTTCTGCTTTGAGTCTTGGTTTCTCTCAGCGGTTCTTCACTCATGTTCTTAGAAAGCTTCTGCTTTGAGTCTTGGTTCCACTTAGTGGTTCTTCACTCAAGTTTTTAGAAAGCTTCTGCTTTGAGTCTCGGTTCCTCTCAGGAGTTCTTCACTCATGTTCTTAGAAAGCTTCTGCTTTGAGTCTCGGTTCCTCTCAGGAGTTCTTCACTCATGTTCTTAGAAAGCTTCTGCTTTGAGTCTTGGTTCCACTTAGTGGTTCTTCACTCATGTTCTTAGAAAGCTTCTGCTTTTGAGTCTCTGTTTCTCTGACTACTACTTCCTCATGTTCTTAGAGAGTTGGTCTTTTGATGTCTTGTTTTTTCCCCCTTATGCTCCCAGGAAGCTTCTGCTTTCAAGTCTTGGTTACTCCTAAAGGTTCTTCACTCTCCTTCTGCGTACTTCAGCTTTTGAGCTTTATTCTGTAAAGGAAAAACTGCGATATGACAGAATATGAAAACACTCTGCATTGTGTACAAAGCAGGGATTTTAAAAATAAGGGTTTCTCAGCGATGCCTGGCTTGGTCACACAGTTCTAGGAAAGACCCTTTCATGAAGAGAAGGTTCTTTGCATTTGACAGAGATTCTTTACACTTTCATGCCTCATCTTTACAGAACCATCTACTGAAAGGTTGGCATTACTCCAAACAACTGCTTATTTATTAGAATGTGCTGTACTATCATAGAAGGTATATAAGATGACGTATACCTTGAAGCAACGCTTATATTGTAGTGGTAGCAGTCTGAAAGAGACTGCACATATGTGTGTGTGTGTGTGTGCAGATAGGTGTATCGACCCCCTGTATGCTCAGCTCATTAATGGAAATCTGGCTTTGTCTGCAGCTTAAGCTTTGTATCTTATCCAGGCAGAGCAGTAAATCCATTGCTGCATTATGCTACATTAGCAGAGCAGTCTGTGGAGCTGTGGAGCTATTTCAGCACTGTGGGAGCTTCCTTGAGTTGGGAATATTAGACTTGAGATACACTTTTGTCTGGACAAAAGTATTTGGACAGCTGCTCGTTCATTGTTTCTTCAGGTGCAAGGACAGGAGACAAAACTCGAGACAAGGTGCATAGACAATAGGAGGTGTATGCTGAGGTTGATCAGTCTGGTCGGGTAGCAGCATGACATATGTAAGCAAGGTGTGCAGTGCTGTGAGTAAGAGTATGGCAGCTAGTGTTACGTACAGAGCGGGAGTTCCAGCTAAAGGTTTCAACTGTCATACAGGCTATTAAGGCTATTTAAAGGTCAATTTGTATGTCTGCATGTACATTAACATGCTGTAGCTGCAGGATTTGAGAGGTATTTCCACCCTCACACACATACACACACTGCCACGGTCCTACAATGTAGGTCTACTAGAAACAAGCCCCGAGCCAACCACAACATCCTAACTATGGTGGATAGCTGTGTGTCCCCAGTAGGGTTGGGAAATTTTCCATGGGAATGAACAGAAATGAACAGGTAATTATGGGAATTAAGAGGAATTAATGGGAATATAATGGGAATATTCGAAGCTAAAGGTGAGCAATTACATATAGTTGGTTAAAATATACTGAAGCTTAAATAATCTTGGCTAAAATAATTTGATCTGTTACCAAAACAGTTGAATAGCAAAGCTGCTCCTCAGTTCCAGGCACATGGCACATTACACACTGCAGGGCTATTGAGACCACAGCCACTGCATCACATGTACAGCATATGTCCAGATGATTTCTAGAAACCTGACACTCATCACTACTGAAAGCACACATCTGGACCAAATGCCTTCCTAAAGTCAATAGCAACATTAAACATTTAAGCAGTTATTAAATCAATGTGTAACCGCACAGTTTCTCGCTATCTGGTAAATCAGAAAAGCTTTCCTTTGAGATTAGGTTGTAACTGTAACTGTGTTGTAGATATTAGTTGTATTGTTTTGCCTTCATGTCTGCTGTTGACAAAAAAAAAGATGATAGTGTATAATATAGTTCCTTTAAATGATCCAATATGTCCTATTCATTTCAATAAATTCCTAAAGTTCCCAAAATTTCCATGGAAAGTTTACATTTTGGAACATTTCCAAAGTTTCTGAGCTAAAGTTCTAATGGAAAGTTACCAGTAATTCAGTGGAAATTTATCCGAAATTTTCCACCCCTTTGCAAACCTTTGTGTCCTCTTTTTTTTTGACAACAAAAATATGGTCTGCCCAGCATTTTGTTCAAATGTTTTATTATTATTATTTTTAAGACGATGAACAGCGCATGTCAGCACCGGGTGTGTCCAAACATTTGGACTGGTACTATATATATAGTGGTAGGTACAATCAAACACACAGTCGCATAATTGCTAATAGATTTGATTTACATGGGAAATGTTAACAAAACCTTCCATATTCTTTTGGTCTCACACACACACACACACACACACACACACACACTTACGCTTGCATTTGCACACAGTGGAGCATGTGCACACACCCACAATCACACTCAAATGAACATATGCACACGCAAAATCTCTCTGCCCCTCACTCTCTCCGTCACACACACACACACACACACACACACACAGATGACAGTGCTCAGGACAGGAACAGAACGATGTGCTCTGACACACTGGGGCTGAACTTCCCCATCCCACACAACAACGGCTCCATTACGCTTTACTGAGTGTTCACTGAGTCAGATCAGTCTGCTTCCGCACTTACATAAAGGCTTGGAATGTCCAGCTCTCTCTTTGTGTGTGTGTGTGTGTGTGTGTGAGTGAGTGAGTTTTCACACACTTTTGGGACAAGAATGATCTGACTGTGTTGGACAATGTCAGAAAACCACAGCTAACCTTCAGGAAGATTTGGTAGATGTTGGCGTGGGGGTGCACTGTTCTACTGTGCAGCGACACCTGCACTAAGATCACTTTGGAGGACCAGTCATTAGAAGACAACCTCTCCTGCATCCTCACCACACGATGCAGTGGCAGACGTTTTAACAGCAACATCTGAACAAGCCTGGCGCAGGTGTAGAATTTCATGAAGAGAACATCTTACCAACTGTTAGGGTCCCTTGTGCTTTGGGGTTGTTTTGCAGCCAGTGACAAGGGAATTGCAAGTGGATTCAATTAAATGCCAACAAACATCACAATGTCTGCAAAGAAGCTGAAGGTGAGAAAGAGGGTGGCTATCATTTCAGCTTCAGCATTATCAGGTTATCATTTACTTGCTTAGCTATTCCTAAGAGGAGCTATTTTGACAGGGGTGTCTTATGGGACAGGTTTTTCTTACATACACACAGATACGTTTACAGCCTTAAGCAAGAGTTTTGGGACCCCTGGTCACATTACATGTGTTATTAATTGTCTAAGTGAACATTCAAAGTTCATATCCTCAATTTAAGCATTAGAAAGGAATATCCAGACATGCTGTGGTGAGCTTTGTCCTGCACCAGTTCACTTTCATCTGTGGAAAGCAAGATGTGAATGAGCTCAATAGGCCTCCATGGCCTGTTGCCATAAACAGGATGTCGACCAGTGTGCATATTTGACAGTGTCAGAAGTTCAGCCTCTGTATGGCGGGACTTGCTCCATGAAGACATTGAGCTGTGTTGCTTTAAGACACATGATACTTATTAAACCCTCAAGCTCATACCTTCAGATACTTTATAAGCTAAAGAATAACAGAGCTGACCAATAAGAAAACCCCTCACTCCATCCATCACATCAAAGCGCTCTCATGTTGCTTTACTGTCACATTGTATGGTAAATGGCCCTTTATGAAAAACACTGCTTTGTGCCCTTTGTGTCTTTCCAGGACAAGCCAGTTCTAGCATACAGGTTAAAGTGGTCGTATGGTGAACAATGCAATTTGCTCATTTTCTTCCTTAGCTCAAATGTAGTGGATCAAACTTAGACATGTTTGGTGTCTGATGTTTGCTTCTTCAGTTTAGAATAGGAGAATCTAGGCTAGCGTGGCTAACAAACAATGGGATTTGAACTGTCACCAATATCATCTTCACAATAAACGCCAAAATTTGAATGTATTTGCTGTTGCACTGCAGCTATGGAGCTAATTTACTCAATGGAAGCTTATGCAGTGCAAATTAGCACTGCACATTAGCAACTGCATGCTTAAATCATCAACTCGTTAGGTAAATCGATAAGCAAATTTAAATAGACCTGGTTCCTACACTGTTTGAAGCCTGGGTTTTGTCTGTAAGGCTACGTTCACACAGCAGATAGAGTGTGGCCCAAATCAGGCCCATTTTTTTAATATCTAAATAAATATTGTCAAATTTATTCATTTTCTCCCAATTTTGGTTATCCCAGTTAACCCACCGATTCCCAACTCCCTCCACCCTAGGAGGGTAAGGACTTAACACATGTCTCGTCAGTGCTCCTCTTTTTAAAATGCTGCCGAAGCAGCACTGCCGGGCAGGCGTCACGCTCGGAGGAAAGTGCCGGGTCTCCAGTTCCACCGCACCAGCTACCAGACACCTGTGCCGGCCAACACAGGGGAGATGAGGGGAGAAATATGCCATCTACCAACCTGGAGAAAACACAGCCAATTGTGCTCACTCCGACTCCGGCTGCTGATGGCAAAGCGGCATAGCTCTGGATTCGAACACACAACCTGCTGACTTCTGAGCCACTCCAGCACTCTTTTTAATGTGCCAATAATTTGTTGATTTGGCCACTTTACCTGCTGTGTGGACATAGCCACGATTCTGTGGACTGACGAAGGTAACATAGAAGCAAATGTGCAAACTTTCATGAAAAGAACACCTCTGGAATTCCTTCATATGGTTGAAACTGTACTATACTGTAGCATCTACCCCGAATCAGAGCCCTGCTATAAGCAGCCCTAGTGGTTCTGTAGACGTTTCTGGACCTGTTTTAAATTATTGTGTGTTTCCTGGCAAACTCTCTTGTTTGAAGCTGCGGAGGCTGCCTGTCTGAAACCCTATACGTGTAGGAAATACTTGCGCTGAGTATTGCAACAATTAGCCCACCCCTTCACTCTGCTCTCCCTGTCCCTCTCTCTCTCTCTCTTTCTCTCTCGCTCGCTCGCTCTCTTTTTCTGGACCTGGTCCAGGCCTTCATTGTGCTCCACTCAACCAGAAGAACCCGGAGACCTGGAGCCTCTCCGGTAGAAAATCTCCAGGAGCACTTTAACACCACACAATAGACATTAGCATAAATTAGCGCTTTAGCGTAAGGTGGCTAATCCCTTGCTTTTGTATTAGCATTCGTATTAAGCTCTGACTTTAATGAACTGAAGGAGGGGTCTAATGCAAGTGGGTCAGCAATTAGAGTTCATCATCACTGCCTCATATGGAAAAAGATTAGGAAGCTTCCAGCGGCACCACATGAGGGACTCTGTATGATTAAGACGTGCAAACGTGACCATTTCAAGAAATTTCAACAGAAGTAGAAATCCCATTTCGCCAGTTTTACCCCCAGTTGATCAGCGAAATCCAAATCGCCCCAAGTGTAGGATGTATACGAAGGGCCCTTCACTTTGGGACACCCTTTTATTACGTAGCATTCGAGAAATGTGGCCTACCTCGGCTTTGGAAGGCTGCATATCGTACTGCAATATCGTACCAGCCAGCAGAGGCGCTAGACCTGTGGTTGCTTCACGTTTGAGAGACGCTGTGCTCCCCTTGCTTTTTGGAGAGCACAGTCAGTCAGGCCCTCCACACACAATGATAATCCAGGTGGTCCGAGGGTGGGCTGGCAGTGTCATACAGTCAGTGGGATCCTGACCAAGAGTACATTTGGTCTAAGGTCACCGTTTATGCCCAGTAATGCTGCTGACGTAAACAGCCTCGTACAGGGTCATCAGAGGGACGTGACAATATGAGCTTACTTCATTAACTGTGACTAAGATGAAGATCTCCTCACAGTCCAGCCTCACCACACTCGCACATGTTGCATTTCCTCGCCATGGCAACAACATTTTCCTTTAATCAAGCCCCGCTTTTGGAAATAATGGAGGCCTTTGTGTGTGAGAAGTCTCTGTGAATGGCTGGAGTGCACCAGGCCCTCGGTCTAAGCTAATACGTCTCTCCTGGTGCCTTTTGGGCACTGCTTTCCTCTCTTGGGTTTGAAGGAGCCTTCTGAAGACTTCAAGAAGCTGAAAGAGAAGGAGAAGGGACCAGAAGGGACCATCTTATTCCGTGGTAAAATGGAAGGACTGTACCAAACCACTGTACTTCCAGGAGCTAACATTAGGATAATTTAATAAATCACTTACAGCTCCAGCGCTGAGGATTCCAGTTCCCTTCAGCCTCCAGTTGTTCCTCTATTCTTTCATTATCCGTTCTTATAATTGCTGTTGTGGATGACGTCATGGTCTTCAGCATCCATGCTGATTTCAGACCCAAAACCCAGCAGAGCCTCTACTCAGAGAAGCTTTATAAACATCAGCTCAGGTTTCATTCTTCCAACTGTATTCCATTATAGCACCTCCTCCCCTTTGCCTATTGTACATAAGCCTTTTCCATACGTACACTGGAGCGAGCCGTAAAATCACACTCCCAGAGACCTTTTTACCAAGCACAGCAATCCCCACTAAAAGCATTTAGCTTAGTAATGTACAGACATTGAATAGATGTCGATAAGGACCAAAACTACATTGACTTTTTAACAAAACAGCATCAGCATCAATCAAACCTTTAAAAAATCTCATTACTGTAGTAAAATACGGTAAATCAGCCCTGCCTTACGTGCAGCAAGGGTCATTTGGTGAAAAGCAGAATAGCGAAAAGAGACTTCTGAGATATCAGTAAAAAATCAGCACAGTAAGTATAGACATTACACACAGACATTAGCTTAAATATATGCATAAATATATTTATATAAATAAATAAATACATTCATGCATACAAAACGATTTTCATTTTAATGAAGCTTAAAACGTCCTCACTTGGGGCCTCCATGGGTTGCATCAAAGAGCCTTGGGAGCCAAGTTCAGCAGTTGTCCTTCCTTGGGCCACTTTTGGTAGGTTCTGTTCTGACACAGTCATCTAACAAACATCACAGTTTGATCCTCGCCAAAGGGGCTCAGATTCTCATGTTTCCTGCTCTGAACACACATGTCTCCACCCCTTTGACAGGTGCCACTGTAGATAAGTAAGCTTAGTGTTTTCACTTCACCTGTCAGTGGTGCTAATTTTATGGCTGATCAGGGTACAGTGCTACAGCTTGCTAGACTTTGGTCAAATCCTTATTTAGGCAAACCTGAGGTTACCTAAAGAACCTAAAGAACCTAAAGGTTCTTTTGCAAAGGGATTAGTTCTGTATATAAACGTGACAACTCCTAGAACCATTGGGATTGTAAAATGGTTCTTTGCCAGGTTTGAAGGTCCGTTTTTTGTAGATGTTTTTATGTAGAACCATATACGCACATAATGGTTCTGGATAGTACCTAAGAGAGCTCCACTATCATTACAGGTCTAAGAAGCCCTTTTGCTTTTAGTGCACAAAAAGTGTTATTATTATTATATATTATATATATTATTATTGATATTGAGTGCCTGACAAGTACTTGTTGTACCTGGGCACAAATGCACCACTCTGCGTACCTAAAGTGATTACTAGTTAATAATAAAAATTAAATAATGTTTTTATTATTATTATTATTGTTCTTCTTATTATTACATTAATAATAAAGTTAGCTAGTAATATTACTAGTATTACTTAGTCTTCTTATTATTATTCTTAATATATTAGTAATATTATTGTTACACACATGCATTAAATATTTCCTTTACGGCATAAAACTAAATTTGTAAATCTGTTATTCTGACCTGGCATCATCATCTCATGTTAGCTAGATAGCACAGGCTTTTAAAATAAGTAGTGGCGACCTCACAACGCTCATTTTACGAGCATGTGTCATCATTGCCCCTTTACCAGCTAGCATAAATACAGCCTATGCTAACGGAACTGATGCCTTTGCTAGTCTAATTAATGCCTTTGCTTCAGAGCTCTAATGTGTAGTGCTATGTTTGGTCGGTTATATGGTTATAAGTGGCCTTAACCAAAACATACAGCTATGAGCTATCATTAGCTTGTGTGTTTGTTGGCTGACTTTCTTTTAAATATTTACGAATGTCCATTACTGTGCAAAACCCTCCCAAAATAAACTCTAGCTTTTGGAAAGATGCTGAGGCATTATGGGAAATGTAGTGCCTGTAGTGACTTTGCATGCCGTGTAGTCCTGCTCAGTAATCCTGAACAAAATTGATACATTTTTTACTGCTGTGGTGTTAGTAGGACACAGCAACGGTTTACTGGTGACTGTATTATTTCCTTGCTTAATTTAAAACTAACTGTGAAAATCATAAAACAATAGTAACAAACTAAAATATTGAGTTAGAAAATGCAAAAAATTGAGAAAGATTTTTACAAACCATATATGGATAAGTCAGGGGGAAGGCCGGTACAGTGTTAGCGTAACGCCCTCTGCCCAACACAAAGGCAAACATGGCATTTACCAGACGGACATACACACACGGGGTCAGAGCTGTGGGGTTGAGGCCGGCAAGGTCACTGTTTTCCCATCCTGTGTGTGTGCTGAACAAAAGGAGATGAGAGAAAAGAGAAAGACAACAGCCCCGCCCCCCTTCTGCTCCATTCAGGTGTGACTCTGGGATCTGTGTGCAGTTCAGAGCTCAGAGAAGACTCTGAAAAACATCCCTTCCTGCACAGAACCAGGAGATTCAAGGGCCTTCAAACATCAATAATGTCCGATTTCATCTGGGTTAAAGTGATGATGCTTAATAGCTTGATACGCATTGATATAATATGTATTTTGATATTAACAAGCTGTACCGTGTGCATTGGGGTCACTGGGTTACTCTATACTGTATAAGGCATTAGGACGTATAGGAGGCTTTATTGCAGTAAGGCTCATAATTTCTTGCCATGATTAGGTTGGATTAGGTTGGTTAAATGTAAATTGTCCAATCAGGATATGCTGCCCTGTGGTATCTAGTCAAATTCAAATAGCCAAGCAAGCTCTCCCATTGGTTAGGCCCTCATTAACAATATTGCTTGGCAGCCATAGACTGTAGTGTTAAAATCTCAATGTTTGTGGGCACCCCTTCTAATAAAAGCATTTAGCTACTTCAAGTGTCACCCATTGCTGACACAGATGTGCAAATGCACACACACACAGGTTGTCTAGCCCCTGTAGAGAAGTACTGCCAATAGAATAGGACTCTCTGGTGCAGATAGACACTGGCACTGGCACCATGCCTAATGCCAGGGGTGGGCTAGAGTAGGTAGGCAGATAGATAGATAGATAGATAGATAGATAGATAGGTAGTGAGATAGTGAGTTCCCTTGCTAAAGTACTGAGCACTGAGGCCCTTTCAAGTGATAAGATCCAACCACATGCCAAATGCCTCCAATCTCTCATCATTGACCAAGATGCTCAAGACTCAGTTGTCCCACAGTCACTTAAAGTGGCGGTGAATTGTGCCATTATAACACTGCCTGTGCCATTCCAGTATAACTGCACCATTAATCCACTTTTCAAGGGAAACATGGCTGTAACACCCAGATGCTCAATGTAACCCGGTTTTATTAGAGCTGAGGTATGCAATAGGGGTTTTATGGCAGTCTGAAAATATGGATAGCACATTGAGTTTTACAGTCAGCTACAGTGAAAGAGATGAATAGCCAAGGCATTAAACGCACTGTTAAGCTCAGTGTGTGGAGATTATTCCCTGATAAACACGAGCTCGCTATGTGAGGTAGAACAGCTGGTAAAAGAGTGGATCGCAGAGTGTAAATCTCACAGCGATTCAGAACTTCAGACAAAATTTCAGAATGAATGGACCAATAGAAATGCTCCAGAATGACTGCCATCTGCCTAATATTGAGTAGGCCCCCCTTGTGCTGCCACATTGACTCCACAAGACCTCTGAAGGCCTCCTGTGGTATCTGGTACCAAGACCTATGTTAGCAGCAGATCCTTTAGGTCCTCTAAGTTGTGAGATGAGGCCTTCATGAGCATCAATGAGCCATGGGTGCCAATGACCCTGTTGTCAGTTCACAAGTGGTTTCTTTCCTGGACCAGTTCTGACCCAGATGTTCTTGCCCATTTTTCCTGCTGTTAACACATCTGTCTGTCACCACATGACAGATGCCATCATCAGTGAAATTAATGTTATGTCTGATTATAATATATACATTTATAGATAGATAGATAGATGTGCAGTATATGCTTATCATCATACATTAGATGTACTCTTCATCGCCTTGCATTTCTCAGTTTCCGTAGTGTGTATGGGAAATGGCAATGGCATAAATGACCAGACTGCAGCATTTGTGGAGAGAGACCTGTTTGCATAAAATGTATAAGGTAGATTTGATTGTTTCCACAGAGAAACAGCCAGCGTTGCTTTAATTCAGTAGAGAATTACCTCTATTTAATAAGTGTGGCTGTGCTGTGTTGAAAAACCCTCTGTTTATTTGCTGCTCTATTAAACTTTATGCCTATACCCTGCAAAAAAAGAATCTGGTCTGAGCTGGTTATTGCTGAATTATGGCCTAGTGCTGGTTTAGCTGGTCGGTCAGCAATGGTTCACATACTTGCCAGTACTCAAACACAACATATGCTGTATTGCTGTATTTTGCTGGGTGACAGGGGGTACTCCCTCAATTCTAGGAGACAGGTTAGACTCTGCGATTAAGTTAAACTGGAGAAACTGTTAAACTGATAGAACTATTTCCCTATGTTGTTTTTAGCAGGGTAGCAGTAGCTATCCAGTAGTGTTATGCTAAATCAGCAGTTAAGGAGATGGTATTACAGAAAGTTATACTTATGTTTTCTTTAGAAACCTGGTCACCATATATATATACTCTACTCATATATACTCTGCTTTAGTTATCAATCTTTGCTAGTCTATGTTATTTTTAGCAGGGTAGTAGTATTCAGTAGGGTAGCTATTCAGTAGTGAAGGGAATTATATATAGAGAGTATAGACAGAATTTTCACACAGACACAGCCGAAGGTCCAGCCTTGAAGGCCACAGTATATCCACTGTCAATACCATTTAGCTGTTCTGTTTATACCCTGGCTATATTTTTAAGGCTATATATATATATATATATATATATATATATATATATATATATATATATATATATATATATATATATATATATATAAAGGCATTTCCCCAAAATATAAACAGCTAACAGCTAAATGTTATTATGGATGCCAGGATACACTGCTGCCTACAAGGCTGGACCTGGAAGTAGCTAGCTGACTTGATGCCTTGCTGTCCGCGCTGTCTCAGAAGGCAGTGTATTGATGAAAGTCTCTGTAACCGAATCACAAGGGCAACAACGCGTCCTGGCATTGCCAAGGTATTGACAGCTCACCACTAGGTATCGGTGTTGTCATTCTCCATTAGCGTTTTCCGAGCAATAAAATAGCAGGCTAGATTAATTGATTAATCGATTCAGGCATGACTGGGTGCCTTCCTGCCTCAGAATCCTGATTTCCGAGTAGGCAGTATTTGTCACGTTTCAGACACAGCCTTCTTATAAACTACAAAGACAATCAAGTTTCATCATCATGTGACCCAAAATTAATTTGCATAATTAGCATTCGAACCAGATGCAGTGGAATCACCACCTTCAGAGCAATACATTTGTACCCCTAACAAGAAATGAAGGAACCGACCTTCCCTATTTATCCGGAGGACGTATAAAGCCACGCCGATGTGAGCTGTGGGGTTTGAAATGTGAAATTTCTCACTGTTGTTTAAGAAGGCCAGGCTGCCGGTCACCGGCTGCTCTCTGCTCGCTCTCACTGGCGGATGAATGGTCGGCCAGCATAAGCAGAGGAGGATAATCAGTTGGTCTTTTTCAAAATCCACATTCATCTTTAATCTGGCAAGCCAAACACGGCTTTGCCACTCTGCTTTAGTTAAAAAACAGATTTTTTTTTTATCTTCTGGGATATTGTGACGATGAGAGATTTATCGAGTCATGGGAAAAGAAGAGATTAGACAAAATCCACATCTCTCTCTCTCTCTCTTTCTCGCTCTCTCTCTTGCGTAAAGGGGTTAGCAGGCTAACACTGCGATTTGGTCAGGGAATATGCCTTGTAAACAGAAAAATGCAGCATAATAATTAATAAGTGGAGCAGACTGAGTCATGAGCGCATGATTTTTGCAGGGCTTGAAGCAAAAAAACATGCTACATTAGACAAAGCTAAAAGCAGGAATACAGACTTATAGAATACATGCTTTAGACGGCTGCTGCTTGTTAAGCAATGCTAATGTACGTCTGCTCGAGTTATAGATTTGCAATCTGTCGTACAGTGTCAGAAACCACAGGAACACGCCTGTTTGAGATTACTCAATGCTAACCTGAGGCCTAAAAGCTTCCATTAATAGGTAGGTGCACGTATTTGTCACTGTACAGCAAAATGTGTCCTCCACATTTAACCCATCTGTGGTAGTGAACACACACACACACACACACACACACTAGTGAACTAGGGGCAGTGAGAACACACACACCCAGAGCGGTGGGCAGCCAACTCCAGCGCCTGGGGAGCAGAGAGGGTAAAGGGCCTTGTTCAAGGGCCCAACAGTGGCAGCTTGCAGAGCCCGGGAATCGAACCCACAACCCTGTTATCAACAGCCCGGCGCTCTAACCGCTGAGCCACCACTGCCCCTTACTCTTTAGCTACATTAGCCTCGTGGCTCCAGTGCACTAAACTAAAGAAGAACCTAAAAAGTGGAGCTTAGGGGCAGTGGTGGCTCAGCGGTTAGAGCGCCGGGATATCGATAACAGGGTTGTGGGTTTGATTCCCGGGCTCGGCAAGCTGCCACTGTTGGGCCCTTGAGCAAGGCCCTTTACCCTCTCTGCTCCCCGGGCGCTGGAGTTGGCTGCCCACCACTCTGGGTGTGTGTGTGTGTGTGTGTGTGTGTGTGTGTGTGTGTGTGTGTGTGTACGTGTACTCACTGCCCCTAACACATGTGAGTGTGTGTTCACTACCAGATGGGTTAAATGCGGAGGACACATTTCGCTGTACAGTGACAAATACGTGCACCTTTACCTTTTTATGAAGGGCTAATAGGCACCGTATTAGCCAAACACTGTTAATACGGACCACATTTATGCTTCCAGTGACTGCTGCTAATGTTTGGGGCTAAACCAATGTAATGGTGCTATGCTAATGTAATGTTGCCTGAATTTAAGGGTGATATAAAATGTCTAAGATTACTGAACACCTCCAAATGGTTTAAAGCGAATGTGCAAGAATTTCCAAGCTTTTCATTCATGTGAGACTAACCAGATTGCTAGCTAAGTTAGCCTTGTAGCTCCAGTTCAAAACTAAATAAGCAAATTTTAGACACCACCAGAAAAAAAAATATATATAGGACAAAACCAAAAGGAGTAATATAGACAAAATGCATGCTTCAGGTTACTGAAATAGAAAACCTGCTTGATGCTAACCTAAGGCCTTCCATTACTTCTTAGCTACATTAGCCTCGTAGCTCCAGTGCAAAAGTAAAGAAGCATGACTTCTGCAGGGCTTAAAGCAAAAACACGCTATATTAGACAAAGATACAGAAAGAATCCAAGCTTCAAGTCACTGCTTTTTTCATTTTGCCTCTTAAAGGAATGACTGTGGAAAACATGGACAGCACAGTCTCTCAAAAGTGAAGCAGCCACCGGTCAAATTTAACAACATGGTGGACATGTTTGGCTTCATTTCAGAGTGAGAGAGAAAGAGAGAGAGAGACAGTGAGATACATTTAGAGAGAGAGACGTTTAGAGTGAGAGGTAGAGAGACAGTAAGAGACATTTAGAGAGAGAGAGACATTTAGAGTGAGAGAGAAAGAGAGAGAGACATTTAGAGAGAGACGTTTAGAGTGAAAGAGAAAGAGAGAGAGACAGTGAGAGACATTCAGAGAGAGAGAAAGAGAGAGAAAGTGAGAGACATTTAGAGAGAGAGACGTTTAGAGTGAGAGAGAAAGAGAGAGAGACAGTGAGAGACGTTTAGAGTGAGAGAGAAAGAGAGAGAGAAAGTGAGAGACATTTAGAGAAAGAGATGTTTAGAGTGAGAGGTAGAGACACAGTCAGGGACATTTAGAGAGAGAGACGTTTAGAGTGAAAGAGAAAGAGAGACAGTGAGAGACATTTAGAGTGAGAGAGAAAGACAGAGACAGCGAGAGACATTTAGAGAAAGAGACGTTTAGAGTGAGAGAGAAAGAGAGAGAGACAGTGAGAGACGTTTAGAGTGAGAGAGAAAGAGAGAGACAGTAAGAGACATTTAGAGAAAGAGACGTTTAGAGTGAGAGAGAAAGAGAGAGAGACAGTGAGAGACGTTTAGAGTGAGAGAGAAAGAGAGAGAGACAGTGAGAGACGTTTAGAGTGAGAGAGAAAGAGAGAGACAGTGAGAGACATTTAGAGAAAGAGACATTTAGAGTGAGAGAGAAAGAGAGAGACAGTGAGACATTTAGAGAGAGAGACATTTAGAGTGAGAGAGAAAGAGAGAGACAGTGAGACATTTAGAGAGAGAGTGAGATATTTAGAGAGAGAGACACATTTAGAGTGAGAGAGAGATTTAGAGAAAGAGAGACATTTAAAGAGAGAGAGAGAGAGAGAGAGAGAGAGAGAGATAATGAGACATTTAGAGAGAGAGACATTTAGAGTGAGAGAGAGAGATTTAGAGAAAGAAAGAGGGACATTTAAAGAGAGAGAGAGAGAAAGAGAGAGATAGTGAGACATTTAGAGAAAGTGAGACATTTAGAGAGAGAGTGAGACATTTAGAGAGAGAGAGAGAGAGAGAGAGAGAGAGAGTAGATTAATTTAATAGCAGAAATAATTGAGTCTGAAAAAGGGAACGCTGTCGTCGTCACTGAGCATCAGTCAGATCACAGTGAGCCTCTCTGGCACGAAACTGGTGCTCTCAGGACAGACTCTCTCCCCTCTCTCATTCTCTCCCTCGCTCCCTCGCCCCCTCGCTCTCCATCCTTCTTTAATGGGGATATCTTTACAGTGGATTTCTTTACATAAGATCAGGCGTCTCCACAACTACAACAACCACAACACCAACATAGCCATTTCAGTAACCATCCAAACCCACCAGTGAACCTTCACAGGTCTTCTGAGCCTCATATGTGATGTGGACGATGCTAAAACAGTGGTAGACGTGTGGGACGGTGCAGCTGCAGCTTCCCGTGAGCATCAGTGAGCATCACTCGTTACTTTAATTCTGGAAATGTGCTCCAGCATCTTTCAGCAGGGGAAATAAATGAGGTTAGACGTGTTACATCATCGGCACTCGCTGAACTCCCATCATGCAGAAGCCCCTCCGATCCTCAGCTCAGCCACCCTCAGCCTCAGTATAAGCCTACAGGTTACAGCAGAGCTGCAAATCAGAGGCCGGGGTATGTATATATATATACAGTACTGTGCAAAGGTTTAAAGCCACCTGAGAAAACATGAGAAGTGAAAAGGCTGCTTATCTGGGCAGTAAGGACATGTTCAGACTGCCAGGTCAAATCCGTTTTCTCGCCGTATCTAGATTGTATCCGGATTGATGTTTGATAGTCTAGACAGCCATAAACCACATGAAATCTGATTAGCAAAAATTGGATTCCATGTGGTTTTGGGCGGTTTGCCATGTGGATTTTGCCACATTTGTAGGTGGATTTAACTGCGATTACAATCAGATTTGTACAGATGTGTCTCAGTCTGGACACTCTGGACGCTGAAATCGGATTTCCGAGTGTCTTTTGCGCCGCTCGTGTCAGACAACAATGTGTCAGACAACACGTACGTCAATTCCAGAGTGACAAAGTTCGGGATTTCAAGAACAGGGCCACAGGTCAGATAGGTTTGTGATGTCCAATCACGCAAATCCGATCTGATCCCAGTGCGGACAGTCAACTCACCAGATCTGATTTGAGAAACGAATCTAATTTGCCTGCAGTCTGAACACAGCCTAAGTGTTTATAATTACTCAATAAAACATTAAGGCTATGTTCAGACTGCCAGCCCAGATCAGATTTTCAGATTTGTCTCCAGATTGATGTTTGATAGTCTGGAAAGCCCGAAACCACAAAATCAGTTTTGGCAAATCTGATCTAAACCACATTTGGAGGTGAATTGGAATGCGATAATAATCCAATTCCAGAGTGACGAAGTGCAGGGTTTCAATAACAGGGTCACAGTTTAGTGCGTACTGATGCGTACCAATGCAGATTAGTTTGTGGTGTCCAACCACGCGAATCTGATCACAGTGCGGACAGTCATCTCACCAGATCTGATTTGAGAAACTAAGGCTATGTTCAGACTGCCAAATCCAATTTTTGCCGTATCTAGCCTGTATCCAGATTGATGTTCGATGGTCTGGTTTTTAATCCGATTCGCTCAAAGTGGTTTGCCACATTTGTGTTTTTGAACAGATTTGGTTTGGATTTGTACCGACGAAGGTGTGGGGATCCAAGAACAGGGTCACAGGTCAGTTACTGATGCATATTGACTCAGATAGGTTTGTGATGTCCAACCACACAAATCCGATCTGATCACAGTGTGGACAGTCATCTCACCAGATCTGATTTGAGAAACTGATCTGATTTGCCTGCAGTCTGAACACAGCCTAAGTGTTTATTTACTCAGAAAAGCATCAAGGCTATGTTCAGACTGCCAGGCTAAATCCAATCTATATTGTATCCAGACCGTCGGGACAGCCAGAAACCACATGGAATCCGATTCGCAATATCAGGGATCCAAGACCAGGGCCACAAGTTAGTGATGCATATGTCGTTAACACAGCATCACACGCACACTGGTTTGTGATGTCCGGCCATGCAAATCCAATCCTGTGTATATATGTTGACAAAAGTATTGGGACACTGCTCATTCATTGTTTTTTCTGAAATCAAGGGTATTAAAAAGAGTTTCTCCTGCTTCTGTTGGAGTAACTGTCCCTGCTGACCCTGCATTTTAGAGCATTGCTGTGAGGATTTGATTGCATTCAGCCACAATAGAATTAGCACCTCCCCACCTCATCCCAACTCCCAATCTCAATCAAGTATTGGATGGAGAACCAACATCATTCCAGAGAACACAGTTCTTCCACTGCTCCATAACTCAATGCTGCTGGGGGGCTTTATACCCCTGTAATCTCTGTAGTGCCCAGAGATTCATGTTATCATGTTCATCTGCTCCGACAAGTCTCAGAGAGGAGGAACCTCGGAGACAGACTTCTTCTGGAACAGGTCTTAGGACCTTGAGGTTGTGCTGGTTGTTGTTAGTGGCTTTCTGTAAGCTGTATGAACACAGCCCCTGGATTAGTCTTCATTAAAGCCCCCCCCCCCCCCCCCCCCATACTGTGCTCTGCCCCATTCAGACTACAGCGCAGCATTTCTGGGGAGAGCAGCACTTTTTAATGGTATTTTTAGCAGAAGAGAATTTGTGTGCTTTCCCCGCTGTTCCCAAAGTGCTCACACACACACACACACACACACACACACACACACATAGACAAATAATAGAAGAGACAGACATTCACACTGATTTACAACACACACAAACAAAGACATACATGCTCTGTGTTGCACACACAGGGAAATGGGTGCTGACAATTTGGCAAAAACAACCCCCCACTCCTTATCACCCCCCACCCCCCTTCCCCCCAATGATCCTCTTACTTACTGCAGTCCCTGTTCCAATATTAGGTCAATTTTTAAATCAAATTTTCCCCTTTTTCTCCCAATTTGGTCCCGTCAGTTAACCCACCCTTCGTAGCTCCCCCTAGCACGACCAATGCCCCCGACACTAGGAGGGCAAGGACTCAAAGCCAGCCACGCCTCTTTTTGAACAGCTGCCAATGCAGCATCGCCAGGCAGCTGACGCGCCCGGAGGAAAGCACTGGGTTCCCAGCTAACAGATGCCTACGCCGGTCAACATCGCTTTATATGTAATAAGGGGGAAAAGCGCCATCTACCCACCCGCAGAGAGCACGGCCAGTTGCGCTCTCTCCGACTCTGGCTGCTGATTCAAACTCACGACCCCTGGGCCAAAGTGGTAGCCAGTAAATCTGGTGAGTCCGCCCTGTTATTTGCAAGTGATCAGATCTGGTGATCAGATTTGAGGGTCTGGACATCACAAACCTATCTGCGTGGGTGGCTGGGGTAACGGCGCAGGCGCTAACGAGCGTAAGCAGGCGAGCTGGAGGTCGCTCTGGGTTTGACTTAGTCGTTCTTCACGTCGAGTGACGTGAAGGAAATTTTGAAATCTGGGAGAGAGGTACTGCCAATAGAATAGACTCTCTGGAGCAGATAAACATTGGCACCATGCTGCCTAATGCCTGGTGTGGGCTAGAGGGGTATAAAGCCCCCCAGCACTGAGCTGTGGAACAGTGGAACTGTGTTCTCTGGATGTGTTGGGGGGTTGAGGATAGGGTCCATGTAGAGATAGAGGGGTATTATTTTCTGTAGTTAGAGAAGAGCAGAAAGGGTGTGTTAGGACTGCCCTCACTGTGTTGGTAGACGTCACCATTTTCCTAGGATGAAAGGCAGTGTCACATGTCAAAGGACGCTGGTTTCATGGAATGGCATTGCCGTGTGTCAAACCTGTTCTACAGGGCTTTTATGAGCATGTTTGCGGAAGGACTGGTGTGACATGAAGTCATGAGGAACAACAGCAGCAATCTGGCCGAACTAGAACAACAAGGATGAGCCCGGGACAAAGAGCTGCCCCGTCCAACACTCACTTCCACTCCACATTCCTCCACTCACAGCTACAAAACAGGTCCTGCAGGTGTGCACGGTGAACATTACCAAGGCCTGACTCTCAGGACGTTACAAACACCTGTTACATACAGCATGTACTGCGCTGCGCTGATCAACAGGATGACAGTCTTTATTTAAAGGGCTCTGACCCTGCTGGGAGTGCTCAGTACAGTTTGCTAATTGCTGTCAGTTAATCTCATTCACCATCTGTCTATTAGGGGGCATGAAATCAGCCCATTGGCTCATGTACAGTGAATCACTTTGGCTGTATTCTCATTATTTTTACACTGGGTTTAAAATGCTATATTTAATGAGGGTTTATTAAAATATTGTAAATTAGCTGTAAATTAGCTTGAATTAAGATAAGATTAATATTACTAGTTCTGAGACACACTGTAAAAAGACAGGAATTTGAGCCCACAACATTAAATTGTGTATATAAAAGACTAATACTAAAACTAATTACACATTTATTTGATTTTCTAAACAAAAATAGATGAATCAATTCTTTAAAAGGCTTAAATAGGCTTAAAGTTTCTGCACATTTGGACACAATTCCTACTTATTTTACTCCATTTATTCCTACTTATATATTTTGTGAATTTAACATATTGAAAACAAATAGTAATATAAAAATAATTAAAAATGAAAAAAGTACAAAATAAAGAAATAAATAATGTGCTGTTACTAATGTATTTTGAAAAAATAATTATATAAAAATAATCATATTACTAATGTACTAAATTATATTGCTAATGTATTTTGAAAACATAATAATATAAAATAATAAAAAATGAAAAAAGTACAAAATAAATAAATAAATAATATGCTGTTACTAATGTATTTTGAAAAAAATAATAATATAAAATAATTATATTACTAATGTATTTTGAAACAATAATAATATAGAATAATTATATGACTAATGTATTTTGAAAAAAATAATAATATAAA
>NC_132898.1:26778904-26863904 GCF_030463535.1 Salminus brasiliensis
TTGACCGGGAGAGGTTTGTGTAGTTTGCTTCCTTAGCTTCAGCTTTGAGACTTCTGTTGATGGCAAGTAGCATTGCTTTGCATTTTATGTCCAAATGTTTGTGGACATCCATTCTAATTATTAATGCGTTCAGTCCCTGAAGAGACGTTTTGCCAATGCCTAACATGCCTAATGCCAGGCGTAGGCTACAGGGGTATACGTTGGTATCGAGCTGTGAAGCAGTGGAACTGTGTCCGCTGGAATGATGGTTGGTGCTCCTTCTAATACTGTTGGGGATAAGGTGAGGTGGTGATCATCCAACATCATGACCTCAGTTAAATCCTCACAGCAGTGCTCCAAAATCTAGCAGAAGGCCTGGACAGGAGAGTTGATTTCAGAAGAACCAATGAATGAGTGGGTGTCCCAATATTTTCGTCCATATAGTGTATGTGCTTGAATCAATAGGCACTTGCATCAGACTGTGTGGAGCTGTCAAGTCCACTCATGCTAATGTGGTTTCTCGCACTGTATGACCAACTGCTATCTTTGCTAACAGGCTAAAGCTAAAACCAGTGGTAGCAGACGTCTTAAAACCCCAGCAAGCACAGTGTTTTTCCAGTCGCCTTCCAGTAGTGCAGAGTGCTGATGTAGAATCCGGTTCCAGTTCTAATCTTGGTTGTTTAGACAAGCCTAGAATGCTTTTAGACCACCTGATCTAAGACTGAACAATGGCGCCATAGGCCATCCTTCCCTCCCATCCTCCGTGCCGAGCTGGATTTATCATCAGGCCGGATTAGCGTGGCTGTGCTGGCGGCAGGAATGCACGCGGGGCTTATTTAGCATGCCTGTAGCCTCTGTTTGTACTGGGATCATGCTAAGCCATACTAAGTCAATGCATAGAGCAGCAAGAAATGCCATTAAGGGGGGGGGTTAAAGGTCGCAGTGAAGGTACTTAGTGTCTGGATCGTGTTAGCCAGCTGGATAACTGGCCGTGATGGATTTTAATAACCTACACACACTCGCAGTCTGGCTACTGTAGTCTTCAGTGACAATGACCTGTCTTATCTGACACGGTGAAGTTATCCAAAGGTTCTGATGATGTTCTGCAGTAGCAGTTGGAAATGATTCCTGGTTGCCGTTCATGCTCATATGTTGTTTATAAAGGGTGACGTTTTATTTGTGCTTGGCTAATAGGTTTATGCCAGTGGGTTTAGTAGCTTGCTGGAGGGAGTGCAGCAGGCCTATCACATGTGGTAATGTCTATTTGCTTTTTGGCCTCCAGGATGAGCCTTTTTGTGTGTTCTGAAAGCAATTGAGAAGAAATGTTCGGTTTCTAGTCAAAATATGGAGAGTTTTAATCTTTAATGATGATATATTATCAATACATTTCCTTACAGCGGTTGAATTCAGGGCTTATATTGTGGAAGCTGGTCCTAAAACAAAGGGGAAAGTCCACCTATGCACAAATTATAAGCTGTTAATTCGGGAGATCTTTTGCTTAGTATTTCGCTTTATCCAGAGAAGAAAAATGTACAATAATGTAGCTTAAAGCAATTTAATTACATTTAAAAGCAAAACAGAGCCACTTATTTTTGTGGTGCAGTGAAATAATAGCAGCCATATCGCCCCCTATTCTTCATGTGGTGAACTGCAATTTGTCAGAATGGCTGCATTTATCATATTCAGTTCAGTTTTACCTCCGGAAGCCTTTGTTAACATTTTTTTAACATTTTTCGATCGTATTCAGAAAGTGACAGGGTGTATGTGGGGTAGAAGGTGCTGTCACTTTGACCAGAGGCCCTGAGAAAGCACAATTGGCCTTGCTCTCTCCAGACTGGGTAAGTGGCACTTTCTCCCCACATCACTCCAGTGTAGTGCTGGCTGGTACTGGCATTTGCTGGCCAATGGGTACCCAGGCGCTTTCCTCAGAGCGCGTTGGTTGCTCGTTGACGTTGCATTGGCAGGAGTTCAGAAAACTCGGCTGCTTGACCGCCTCTTCCAGTGACCATATAGGCCTCCTAAAGCGTCTGCCTCTCCTCCGTAATCGCGAGTTCGCAGCCAGATCAGCTAGCAACACAATGCGAAGCGTTTGAGCTGTTAGTGATGTGTCTAAAATACACAGCACTAAATGCCGATGTCACGGTATGTAAGAAATGCGGCCCGTAGGACGAATTTTAACTGGTATATTTACTGAACTGGCATACCGCCCTGCACCACATCAGGTTAAAGGTACTGTATACTGAAGCAACAGCTGAAACAACTGCCTGCTGGTTTGAACTGCCTGCTGGTTTGAACTGCCTGCTGGTTTGAATTGGTAGTGTGTTCTAAGTGACTGACCAGATTGGGTACATTATTTGGACTGGTTATAGGCCGTATGATACAGCTGCAGCAGGTTTATGGTGAGAAATACAGAAGGTTTCCGTTAATGAGGTCTTGAAGTCATTGCTATTATATCCTGTTTACCTAGCAGCCCTTCCATACACGTCTTTTGATACCGTGGTTTTGGCTTCAGTGCTTGTAAGTAATATCTTCCTTTGCTTCTGTTTACAATGGCAAAGGGATGTCCAAGCCAACGATCCATGAAGAGCCGCTGTCTTTTTTTTCTTTCTTTCTTTTTAAAATTTATTTTCCACAAAGACAGATGCTGTCCTTTGCCGGCCTAAAGAGGAAGGCGGCCTTGTGCTAGTTCTGCTGTTCCGCTCTCGTTAGTTCTTTTTCTACTGAGCTGGGGTGAAATGTGGCCTGTTGTTGAACAGAAAAGGGCAATTGGTCTCACCAGAGAGAGTGTTTGCACACCCTGACAGGTTTAGAGGCAGCAGCCTTTGTAATTCTCTTGCCCCGTTGTCCGTTGTGTCCGTCAGACCGCTGTGACTTGGGGGGGGGGGGGGGGGGGGATTGGCTGCAATTGGGAAGGATGTACAAACCGAGAGGGTTCATCTCAAATGGTAGATCATCTTGGACTCCTGTGGTATCTGGAACTCCAAGACGCTGGCAGCAGGTTCTTTAAGCCCTGTAGGTTGTGAGGTGAGCTCTCCATGAGCATTAGTGAGCCATGGGCGCCCATGACCCAATGTCGCCGTTTATCTTTGACTGGAGCATTTTTGGTGGGTACTGACCGCTGCATACCGGGAACACCCCACAAGACCTGCCTGATGTTTTGGAGATGTTCTGACCCAGTCGTCTACCCATTAGAATTTGGCCTCCTTGGCCTCAAAGATCCCTAAGCTCTTGCTTTCAACACACCAGCTTAAAGATCTGACCGTTCACTTGCTGCCTAATATGTAGATCCCTCAGACTGTACATGCTCCCTCTACTGTTTTTATGACCTTGTCAGTCAGTCTGTCTGTCAGTCTGTCCACTTCTTCTTTATGATAAATGCCAGTCTCCAATGACGGAGCTTCCCATAATGCTTTGGCTACTTCCTCCTAAGTCTGTTGATAATCACTGTATCACTACATCAGTGTAGTCCCAGAGAGATCCAGTGCTAAAAAAGTTAAGCGATGAGCCAAAACATTAAGACCTACACCTAGTTAATAAACAATGTTGATTTAATGACCTTCCATTGAACAGGACAGTGGTTCTCAAGCCAGTCCTCCTGTAACGACCCTGGCAGGTCATTTGGATGCCACTCTGCTGGCTCTCTGAGGTCTCTCTGGTGGCTTTTGAGGACTTGGGTAATGTTCTTTCCAGGCATGAAGTCTCCAGTTCTTTTCATGACTGGAGCGACTTCCAGCACGCCGGTGACACAGACGGGGGAGGAATGTGAGAAATGTGCTGGTGAAAGAACAGATGCTTTCATAAGAAAACAGGGCGCTAGGGAGAAATGCTAATTAGAATATGCAGCTGAAGGTTTGCTGGCTCGAGGAATGTCCTGTTTGAGTGTAACCTGAGGAAAACCCTGACTACGCTAACATGCACAGTAGATAAGGGGTGGGCAATGACTTGGTGCACCATGCCATGTAACAAGTGGGCTGTTGAGTAAACGCTGTTAGCTTGACTAACCTGCCTTTCCAAACTCTGCAGCTCCTCTCCTGTTGGATTATATAGGGTTCTGGGCCCCAAGTTCTGGCTAAACTGAGAAATTTCATGGAAGAAGGAAGCCCAAACGTTGCATACGACTGTAGCTAACAGGGTGTAACCTACAGGGTTGTCTGGATGGTGGCCTCTCTTTGTTTCTTTTTCGTTCTCTTTAAATATAGGTTGGGGAAAATGCAGAGTTGTGTGGGTGTCTTTGGGATCGACTGGGTCGCTGTGGTTTAAGAAGGTTTAGACGGGCCTCCTTCATGACCAATAACCCATGGAGAACGTATAGTTGCTCTTTTGCTGAATGTGGAGGGAAGGGAGAGCTCAGTGTTATTTGGGCCTTGTGTCGAGGACCGCAGAGGACACGGTCATCAAGATCAGTCCGTTTGGCTCTGTTTTACCATGACCTCCTCAAGAATCCGTCTGAGGAACGTCCAAGCTGAGTAACCGTTGGGCCAGAACGACTCTTAGCAGATGAAGTGGCTGGATATAATTAAGGATTTTAATTGCCTTGTGTGTTTTTTATATATTTACTAAAGGAAATCAGCTTCATCTGCACGATAAAGACCCCCTGGAAGTCCCAGAGCCTCGGCCTGTAATTACTCCCACTCTATATTTCCTTTTTATTTGTTTCATTTGCGGAATTAATCATCAGCGGATCTGCGTGCGTGGGGCTGCGGTTGTCACTGTTCAACGTTTTCCAGATGTTGTTGACATTTGGGTGTCTAATGCGTCCATTGATCGTCTCCACGTGTTCCTGAGATGCCAGACACTTCATGTTTATGGTTTGGGCACGGCTTGTCAGGGTCTATCAGCTGTCGGGAAGCACGGGAGTTGCTGTGACTGTAAAATACAGCAGAGCCGTAAAACGTGCCGATCGATTGGTTGGAGCGGGTGACGCTTTAAAAGCTCTGGTTGATGTACTTGTGAGATATTGTGTGTGTGTGTGTGTGTGTGTGTGTGTGTGTGTGTGTGTGTGTGTGTGTGTGTGTGTGTGTGTGTGTGTGTGTTTGTGTTTGTGTGTGGTTGGTTAGACAGCTGTAGACATGTTGTGAGGAACAGTAGCAGAACATGGTGGGGTCTTTTCCTACTGTATACCAGTGCTGAACGCAGTGGTTCACTCCAAACAGTAGTAGAACCGTATTTCAGGGTTCCGCTACGCCACTGTGTTTGCCGGTTCTTTGAAGAACCATCTACAAAAGATTTTTCATCATGGAGAAGAACAATTTAAGCAGAAAAGAACCATGTAAGCATCCAAAGGGATTTAGAACCGCCTGCCTTTAATAAAGAACTCTTTCAGAACCTTTTATTTTTTGTGAACATGTGTTGAACATCTCTTGGTTCTTTAAGGGTTCTGTGTTTGTAAACGCACAGAGCTGAAAGGGTTCTATGTGATACTGAAGGTTTGTTGTAAAAGAACCATCTACAAGAGGTTTTCCATCATAGAGAAGAACCATTTAAGCAGAAAAGAACCACGTAAGCTTCCAAATGGCTCTATTTAGAACGCTTGAAGAACCTTGTATTTTAAAAATGGACGTTGGTGAACATCGCAATGGTTGTTTTAAAGGTTCTAAGACAGTGTTCTCATTATTATTTGTAGAAGCACAGAAATACTGTTACGCTCTAAGCTAAAAAGGTTCTAAATGGTCCTTTAAAGAACCCTCTACAAGATAGAGAAGAACCATGTAAGCAGAAAAGAACCATGTAAGCATCCAACTGGCTCTCTTTAGAACCACTGGCTTTACTAAAGAACTCTTGAAGAACCATATATTTTAAAATGTGTAGGTCGGTGAACATCTCGATGGTTCTTTAAGGGTTCCACTATAGTGTTCTGCATTTGTAAACGTACAGAAATGCTCTCTGTTACACTCTACACTAAACGGGTTCTATATGATACTGAAGGGTTCTTTTAAAGAACCATCTACAAGATGGCCATTTAAGCAGAATAGAACTGTGTACTACTATATGTTTTTTCAGATGTCATGGTTATATTTAGAACCAGTGCCTTAATTAAAGAACCCTTGAAGAACCTTTAAGTGAGAGAAAATGGTTCCTCTCTAAAAGCGAGAATTCTGCATTTGATCAAACACCCAAAGGATGTCAGAGATTGGTCAGGATGCTGTAAGACTGCACAGACCACACTAGACCACACACAGTCCAGCGTCCCAGATTAATAAACGTGTGCAGTCTTGTGCTTATTCTCCTGTGTGTGTGTGTGTGTGTGTGTGTGTGTGTGTGTGTGTGTGTGTGTGTGCGCGCACAGTGTACTTGGTTTTGTCTCTCATCAACACCTTTTTAATGGTTTGAGTGCTGGGTCTGGTCCTGTTAATCGTCAGTGAGGCCTGTCGCTCTGTGCAGTGTTGTTGCCGGTCATCTCCCTGGCCTTGGTAACGGATGTCATGGCGATGTGTTGTGAGTGGCAGTGATGTGGCCGTCTGTTGCTGTGCGATGATGAGGATGGAGAGAGATGGACAGGTCTCCATAAGATGGGGGGGGGGGGGGGGGGGGGGGGGGGGGGTGATCAGAGCCCTATATTCATTCTCTCTCTCTCTCTCTCTCTCTCTCTCTCTCTCTCTCTCTCTCTCTCTCACTCTCTCACTGTCGCTCTCGTGCTCCATCTCGCTCTAACTGTCACATTCTCTCATTCACATGCTCTCTGTCTTTTTCTTGCTCACTGTCGCGTCTTTCTCTTTCACTATCCCTCACTTGCACTTTCTCGCACACATGCTCAGCCAATAACTCTCAGTCTTGTTCTCGCACGCTTTCTCGTTCTTGCCCTGTCATCTCTAACATTCTCTCCTTCCTGTGCGCTCCCTCTCTCTTTCAGCGTCGCTCTTTTGCTCTGGTCAATTTTTGTACTGTCGCGCTCTCTTCCACATGCTCTCACTTTTTCTCTTACTGCCGAAAGCTTTCTCTTTCTGTCTCTCTCTTGCACACTGTCTCTTTTTTACTGTTGCTATTTTGCTGTCACGCTCTCTCTCTCTCTCTCTCTCTCTCTCTCTCTCTCTCTCTCTCTCTCTCTCTCCCCCGTCCCTCTCCTTTTTCTAATACTGTCTTATGCTTTTTCTTTCTTGCTCTTGCTCAGTCTCTCATACACTCTCGCTCTCCCTCCCCCTTCCCTCTCCTTTTTCTCTTACTGTCTTAATGCTCGCTCTCTCTCTCTCTCTCTGTACAGTGTGATAGGGAGGGGAGCGCTCTGCCGTGTTTGATGCTATTCTGAACTCCGTCTCATGTGGTGGTGAAGTCGTGCCGTGGTTTAAATCAGGCCTGAGAACAGAGATCTGCTGCCATGGTCTGTAATTCCACCGTTCCTTAAAAAAAGAAAAAAGCGCCCCTCCTAGAGCTCCATTCCCCCCCCCCCCCCCCCCCCCCCCTTAGATGGGACTCGTTCATTTTTTAGGAGGGACAGCGGCAGAGGTCGGCCCTTTCCTCTTCTTCTGGGACAGTTTTTAGAGCACCTCCTTTTTTGTCTAACTTTAATGGCATCAATTACGCTTCCTTCCTTCCTTCCTCCTCTCGCAGCTGAAGAAGAAGCAGGAGAGGACAGGGACTTTGATTCTGCTGCCTCAGAGCAGAGAGCAGAAGATCCATGACCAATCCATTCTTTTCTTTCTGGCTTTTTTTTTGAGGAGGGAAGAAATAGCACACTTTGAAGTTTTCCTCTTTCTGGTCCTTCTCCTCGTGAAGGACGAGACAAAGTAATTAATTAGTGTCAGAGTGTTCTTTCGTCTTCCAGCTTCATTTAGAAGTTCTAGCTCCTATTTCAGGCCTTCAAAGATCAAGCAGGGTTGTGCAGGGTTGTGCAAACAGCCCACAGACCATAGTGTCTGCTGAACATTCCACTGACCAAAAACGGTGACCTAGAGCATCACCCAAGACTCCATGGCAAAGAACTGGACCTTTTAAAATGCATGATTGTGACCACTGTGGTTAATAGAGCCTTCCCTGACTGAACGTCTGGAGAGAAGGCTCTCCTGGGTCTTCACAAGGTCTTCTAGTTTGGTAATGGGTCCTAGACATTACTGAAAGCTCCTGGGAACTTAAATCTGAAGTTTGGCTTCTGAAGATCTTCAGATTTAAGGTCTGCTGTATGTCCCCAGTATTGCTCTCTGGGTCATGTTTACATCAGCATACCCCTCACAGTTGGGATTTTGCAGATCTTTCGGGTTTACTGAGGTTCTGATATCTGGAACCTCAGTATCTGGAGTCACAGTACCCATATTTAGATCCAAGCTGGTACTGGTCTGAACTGGTGTCTTCCTATGGAAGATATATCAGTCTAGATGAATCACTTCACTTTTGTAACACATGGAAAGCAGGCTTCCAGCTATTGAATACACTCAGCCAGCTGCAAGCCCTAATCAAGGCAAAGTAAGGGACTATGAGGATTGGGGGGGTAAATGTATGAGACCTTCTGCTAATGTCCCGCTAGGCATTTGAGAATGTAGACTGTTTTTTTTAGTCACTTGTTAAGTACGCTGGCCTCCAGGGCAAAAAGTGAAAGAGCCGAGTTGTTGAGAAGGCCTGCTGACTCTCTGCTTCAGTGTGTAGGGGATTTCTGGTGTTGTAGGTGTTTTTAAGAGCATTTATATTGCATATTTAGATCTTATTCGTTTTGTTGATTCTCCTGCCTTTCGCTTAGGTACCACTTTGAAATGTGCATCTTTTCCATCCAAGAGGGGATAAAGCAACTGTCTGGCCCAAATGTAGGTCAAATCTAAGCTTTCTGGACAAAAAATTAGTTTGTGTTTAAGGTGGTAGTAACATCAGGCTCCTGCAGATGGCGCTATAATGGAACTTTAAATACCTGCAGGTTGTGTGATGGGATGCATAGATTGAGTAGAGGGGGTGCAGTGCAGTGAATGTTGTGTGGAAAATGGGTCGCAAAGCAGATGGCCAAAAGGAGTAATGGCAGTAGGGCATGCCAAAGGCCATAGTGTGGAAGCATACGGTCCTACGGGTCTACCAGCAGTGGCAGAAACCTCAGTCTACAGGAAATTCTCGTCTGAATTCTGTCTGTGAATTCAGTCAGTGCAGGTCCCTTACCGCCAATTTCTGAAAACACTCCACAGGCAACTGCAGACCATCAACATAAGGAGCAGAGTGGCATGCAAAAGGCCTGTGCTCATGTCTGCTCAGGAATGGCGAGAATTTCCTGCCACTGCTGGTAGACCCGTAGGACCGTACGCTTCCAAACACCTGCAGATTTACCTACTTCCTTCACACTATGGTCTTTGGCACACCCAACTGCAACCACTCCCTTTAGCCAATCATAAATTCTCATGCAGCGCCATCTGCAGGTGCTTGCAGTTACTACCACCTTAAACACACAGGGTTTTTGATGTCACCACCTACCAGCAACACTTCTCATGGAGAGAAAACAGTAAGCTGAGAGGAGAGCCTCCCTGATACCACACTTCACTCAGAACTAGGTGACGCTACGGAGGGCTAGGTTCACAATTCACACTGGCTTTAACCCCTTGAACTCTGATTCTTCAGTAGCTTGTTTAGGTAAACATATACAGAGTTTGTATATCTGTATATTTGAATAACCCCTCCCATCCTCAGAAGTCAGAAGCCTAGATGGTTGAAGCTGACCGTTCCTGCAGTGCCAGAAGCTTAATGCGATGCCTGCTTCTTGTCTAACAGAGCGATTAGAGCCGGAGAATGTTCCGGTAACTTGTTTACATGTCCCTGCGCCCTGGGCCAGGGCCCGAGCTCCGGAACGCCGGGAATCCGGCCCTGCTGGTTAGGTCTGCCTAGACTTTATCTCTGTGGCTGTCACTGCTTTCTTTGTTTCCTTTTTCAACCTCTCACTCTCTCGCTCACTTTCGCGTTCTTTCTTCTCTCTCTCTCTCTCTCTCTCTCTCTCTGTGTCAAATCTGAGGCTGACTGCTCTAGTTGTGTCTCTGAGTGTGTTGTGAACACTGTGCTCTGCTGTAGGTCTGATAGAGGTCTGTTGTGGATCTATCCGTGACCAGCTCCGACCCCCCACCCCCCCCACCCCCTTACATCCGCTCATCTTTTAATCTGACTGTAAGTGGAGGTGTACAGCGGCCAGTGGCGGGTCAGTGGCTCTGGCACTAGTACAGTACAGCAGTACGGCCAGTGCTGAAGAGCTGGAGATTACTGCTGGACACTAGGGGTGTAAAAATGCATGGTTGTGAATCACTCTAAACATGCCGACTGCATCAGTTCTGGAATGTCAGAATTGTTCATAATTCATTATAATAATTATAGATACTTATCAATTTGTGTTAATATTCTGTATTGTAGAACATGGTTGTTGTGGGTGTGTTTAGGCCTAAATACAATTCTCACTCCTTCTCAATTTTCACTGTATTTTAGATTTAAACGAATGAATCAGGCAAAATGAATCAGATAGGACTGAGGTGAAATTTTTGGGTCATGATGCAATTCATATCAGTTGGGGAAAAATGTCATTTTGTCATTTAACTCTCATTAAAGCCCTATAATGTTTATGAACATACGAATCAAGGTTAAGGTTGATTCATTGAATCATTGAATCATTTCCTAAGGAATCGCATTTGAATCGTTGCTAGGTCGGATGTTTACAACCCTGCTCGACACGGGTCACATTTGTGTTCCTGCTCTCTAAGGGCCCAACCTGTCAGGCAGGTTAGGGTGAAACTGATGCATGTGTATACACACACACACACACACTCGTATGTTGGAATTCCATCTATTTGCTGGTCCAGATCAAACAGGTTGATTACGAGATCCTTTGAGGGTTTGAGGAATCGCGCTTATACCAACTCTACTGCATAACACCATTTTTCATGCTAGTTAGTCTAGACATTAGCCTTTAACGCTGATCTAGGATCAGCTTCTTTAGCCTCATGCTAAACCCCAGCAGATGTTAAGTGAAGTGTATGAGTGACCGGTTGTTTTGAGCTCTGTTCCTGACCTTTCAGTAAACAATGCTGCTCCTGCTGTGCTGCTGACTGATAAATCTCACAAATGCTAACAACTCACTCTCTCTCTCACACACACACACACACACACACACACACACACACACACACACACACACACACACACACACTCTGCTGCACATGACACCGATTTGGAAATAACTTGATTTGCTTGGGTTGTTTGTTAGCTTTTGCTTGCTGTTCCAGGCGTCCGACTGCAGTAGGCATTTCCGAGCTGTCTGATGATGGACTGTCTGAGGTCCAGCCCAAGACCAGCTTTTGGTGGTAACTGGTGGTCAGGGGGGAAATCTACCGCTTCCTCTTGACCAGCTTAGTGAGTTTAATGGACTAACTGATCTATCAGCATCACCACCAACTTAACCACTGGTGGACCAGAGTGGTCAGACTAATCATGATAGTTGACCAGCTTGGTCATGGTGGTCAACAAGCTCTATTTCTATTGCTCAGGTCGGCCATGCAGATAGACTCTACTGTTTAACCATCAAACTCCAATGAAAACATACCTTATGTAGGCCCTGTAGAAAAGTACTGCCACTACAATATGCTGCCTAATGCCAGATGTGAGCTATAGGGGTATAAAGCCCCCCAGCATTGAGCTGTGGAGCAGGACTGAAAACGGTGGACTGAAAAAAGCCTGGACGCTTGTCTTCTGTGGATCTTAAGGGATGGCGGGTCGAGCCGAGCCGTACTTAAAGCTGGAAGGGCTCTTGGTGCAGTTCAGCCTTTGACCATTGCCATAAAGTACGGAGGGGCTGGTCCGTTCTTGGCTTTGTAGGCCAGCATCAGGGTTGTGAATGTGATGCGGGCAGTCAAATCCTCACAGCAATGCTCTGCGAAATCTGGTAGAATCCCTTCCTTCCTTCCTGGACCGTCGAGACTATTTTGTTATTCCATCAGAAAAACCATTAAACACAGTGTTTAAAGTGGTACTCGTGCTCTCATGTAGCAGCAACAGAAACACCCATTCCGTGTTGTTTTTGTAGGCCTGAAGTGTGGTTAGATGTGGAATTCCTTATTTTTCACACTGCTTTACAAGTGCTTGCCTCTGCTCCTAGTGATCTGAGATCAAATTTACCCTCAAACGCTTTTCATGTCAGGCCTTTAGCGTGTGCTCGAACTCCTCAGAGAGTGTAATGTATACGTTGGTGCCTGTGAAAGGGTGCCGCTGATCCCCGCAGCTCTGCGGGGAACCTCTACCGAACAGAGTTCTGATGCCTAAGAGGGTCAAGTGTGTGTTTTTTTTTTTTTTTTTTTTTTTTAAATCTGCTGGAACGTTAAGGCAGTCTTTCATTAATCTAGCCCAGGAAAGACAGGTTGAGGAGATTTGCATGCTAATGATGGAATAATTTCTCTACTGGAGAAGTTCCGGCATACGCTGCGTTGGTCTTGTGACATCTGTAAAAACTTTGTGCTCTCGCTTGACGTCGAGGAGATTTTCCACTCTTTGAGAGCGTTCTCTGGGCTATCATCTCCTCCTTTTTTCATTTGCCTCAACCCAAGAGGACAGCTTATCGTTGCTGTTGGAATAAAACCTTGATAAAAGGGTAAATTTTCCCGAATAGAGAAAGTGTAGCCCACTTCTGTTGGTTGAAATTGTCATGAAATGTTGGGATGAAAAAGATGTTGAAAAAAAGATAAATAAAACAGCAAGGAAGTTGAGCTTTGGATTAATTCATTGATCTTGGGCCTTCATGGCTTCGAAGGTTTTGTGACTAGATGGTATTGACCAGACCTGTACAGCGACCAGCCATAACCTTTGCACCACTGACATTGACCATCTGTCAAGGACTGGATATGTTTGACAGCAATTGAACAGTCAGTTCTGGAAGGTGATGTGTTAAAGGCAAGGATCTGAGCCACTTGCTCAGCAATGCTGATTGCTAGAAGACTAGGTCAGAACATCTCCAAAACATCAGCTAGGTCTTGTCAGGTGTTCCCGGTATGCAGAGGTCAACATCTACCAAAAGTGCCCCAAGAAAGGACCGCCGGTGAACTGGCGACAAGGTCATGGACACCTAAGGTTCATTGATGCTCATGGAGATGCCCAATGATCTGCTGATAACGTCCTGGTGCCAGATACCACAGGATACCTTCAGAGGTCTTGTGGTCATGTGGAGTCCATGCCTTAAATGGACAGGTCTGTTGTGGCGGAACAAGGTGGACCTCCTTAATATTAGGCTGGTGGTGCTAATGGCTGATCGCTGTATCAAAGCAGACCAAAGTCCTAACCCTGAACAGCCTCAGCTGACCAATCTAGATCTTCAGGAGGTCTTGTTTGAATTGAGTTGGAGGTGACACCTGCAGGAAGACCGATCTCCAAGAAGAGGGTTTGTGGCCACTGTGGTTTGGTTGGTGTGTGCAGCTCAAGATTTTGGAGTTGCCAGTTTCACATTGCAAGGCGGAATTTGATCGTTGTTGGGAATTTTTGGAGAAATCATGTTGTATAAAATGCGTCAAGCTCAGCATTTGAAGGCAAGCTTTGGTGGCAGATACAGCGTTAGGAAGCCACTGGTCAACGCCCTGCAGTGTTGAGTACATGGTGTTGAGGTTGCTCCAAGCGCAACCAAACAAAGGCTTGCTTTGGTGTAGAAGCTAAAGGGGTCCATAATCAAGCTCCATCTGCTCAGATCCAATGTTTTTGAGGGTACAATGAGGAAACTGAGGAGGACGCCTCAAAAGGCCCTCATGGCCATGTAGACCGACCCAAACTTGGCAGTTGTGAGGGTGGAAACAGTGGGAGATTGAACAATTAGAAGTAGATGTGTTGGTCGGCCTGTGATTTTTATTTATTTATTTATTTATTTATTTATTTATTCTTCCTGCTCTCCACATTTAAAGTTCTGGTGAAACCACAAGTGAAAAGGGTGACGTCGTTCTTCTCAGACACAAACAGCCCCATTGTAAAAGGAAAAGAGTGAAAGGAGAGAAAGTTATGTGTTTGTACTTCCTCTCGCGAGTTCCCACTCCAGCCCGGAGTGCTATATTTACATAAGCTCATTTGAGGTCATATAAAAAGGAGACTTTTGGTATGTCTGGTTTTTGGAAATGCGGAGCTGACGTTCGTTTGGGAGCAGATTTAATTACATATGTTTTATGTACTTTGACGCTCTCAGCGGGAAAACCCATGTAGAGCTTCATAGAGTTTTTTTTTTTTTTTTTTTTTTTTAAGGGATGTCCTGATCCAGTTATTTTGCCCCTGATCCAATCCTGGTTTCTTAATGCTGAGTTTTAGCTGATTCCGATCTGATCTCTGTTCTGTAAAATTTTTAGTATCCGTTTCTATAATCAGACTTTCTGGACTGATTGATTTAGTTTAGTCGAGACTTATCTTAACATGACTGTTTTATAGTGTGTGTGTGTGTGTGTGTGTGGTACACACTCTGGACTGATATGTTTGTTTTTTGACTACTTGTTGTAGTGGGTGAATGCAATGATGTGATTTGGGTTTCTATAGCTAGTGTGTGTGTGTGTGTGTGTGTGTGTGTGTGTGTGTGTGTGTGTGTGTGTGTGTGTGTATTAGCATTGACTTCATATTAGTTGGAGGAGACCTGTCCTAGTCTTCACCCTCCTAGCGTTGAGGAGGGGGGGGTATTGCTAATGATATGGGGAGCTCATATGAACAGGAATAGGGGTGGGGGGGGGGGGGGTAATGTCCTTCTAAATTGGGTAGGAAAACTCCCCAAAAAGGTGTGCAGTTCTCCCGCTGGTAAAACAGACATTTCAGTGATGGTTTTATAAAGGTTCAGGTATTATGGTCTGTTTTCATGTTCCACTGTAAAATAGCTCCACATTTTCGGAACTGCTGAAGCCGGCTGAGTAATAATGCCCATTAATGACGCCTCCAGTGACACCAGATGGCGCTCTGAACACCACGGTTAAAACAAAGACTGAACCGGAACTGGTTTGGAATTAAAATAGCCGAAACCCGATCCATAAAAAATTTGCTTGGGTCAGCCCTGATCCTGATCCACTGGACCAGAACATTTGTAGTATTTTATTTACGTTTAGTGGCTACTTTATCAGAGAAGCCTCCTAGGCCCACAATAGAGATGTGCAGCTGTGTACAGACTGTAGCCTATCTGTTATCTCCATTGGTCACTACAGGACCACTATTGACCACAAATGATTTGACTGTGGACTCTTCTCAGCTCAGACGTGACCCTTGACCTCTCATTTCTATTCCACAATCTTGAGCTGTAGCACAAGGTTCATGTAGTACCCTCTTTACCACCCCCCACCTCCCCAGTGCCTTCTGACAGCTTGATGAGAGAAAAGCCTGATTGATCGCATTATTGGGGGCAAAAGGGTCTCTGTTGGGGGCAAAGGGGTTGCTTGCTCTTGTACAACGTCTTTGGTCTTTCCTCACTGAGCAGGACCCGTCCTGATTGATCCATTTAACTGGATTTGTAATGTCTAACTTGCATGAGTGGTCTTCTCACAGTCCTTCATTCTGTCATTCCCCGCCACCATTGGAATGAATGGTGTGCAAACACTGGTAAGACCCAACCAACCACATGGGGCACCACAGCAACGCCTTAAAAACACCCTAGGAACCACCTGAGACCCCCATAGCACCCACCAGGAAACATCTTAGCACCTGGAACACCATGAGAACCACATTGCAACATATTAGCAACACCATAGCACCACTTAGGGACACCTTAGCAACCAACTGGGACACCTTAGCAGCCACCACTACATTTTCTTGAGGAAATCGACTTTTCTAGTTATGAATGGGATGTTGAGGTGAAAAGGTCAGCACGTTTGTGGGTTTATCTGTTCATTTTGAGTAATTGTTATAATGTGAATAGACTAAAGTAGTTAGGGGTGGGGTGGCATGGTGCCAAAAGGGGGATTTTCATTAGGGCCACCAAATGGTGTTGACTTTTTTTGGATTTTTGGCTTTTGTACAGTAAAATATCACACCGGAACTGCTGGTGGTTCTCATCTAATGCTAATTGTTAACACTTCTCTGCTTCTGAGCTGCAGAAGATCCTCAGCCTCTTACTGCTGTGTGTGTGTGTGTGTGTGTGTGTGTGTGTGTGTGTGTGTGTGTGTGTGTGTGTGTGTAAAGGGGACTGGCTGAGATCATTATGTTACTGGTGGAGCTGTGAGCAGAAGGTAGCTGATATTGCGATCATATTTCACCACGTTTGTGGAGAGGTCCATTCTGCAGATTCACAGTGGGAAAGCCCTTCAGTATGACAGCACTTCCAAGTGTGTGTGTGTGTGTGTGTGTGTGTGTGTGTGTGTGTATAGATGAGTGATGTTTTATTGTGGGCTCTTCCCTCCTCACCATCATACTAAATCAGTCCCGGTGGGTTTTATCTGTGCAGCAGTGAAAGCCCACTACTCCTGCTTTTTGATGTGCTGTCAGCTTGTGTGTGCATGTGTGTGTGTGTATATGTGTATATATGTATGTGTGTGTGTGTGTGTGTGTGTGTGTTTGTGTGTGTGTGTGTGTGTGTGTGTTTTGCTGGTGTACATGCTGCTTGATTGATGCTCTACATCTTTAGGAGTGTCTGCTGCTGCAGCCTGCCAACATAATCACCTCTGTCTTCTGCTCTCGCGCACACTCTCTCTCCCTCTCGCTCGCTCATTCAGTGTTTCTCTCTCTCTGTCTCCATTTCCTCTCTCTTCTTTTTCTCTTGCTCGTTCCTCCTCTCTGTAACTCTCATTGAGTCTGTCTCCCTTGCCTGGTCTCTACCTTTCTATCTCTGTGTCTCTCTCTCTCTTCCTCCTCCCTCTGTCTCTATTGCTCAGTCTTTCACTCTCGCTATTTGTGTCTCTTTCTCACTCTGTCTCTTGCTCTTTCCATGTCTCTCGCACACTCTCTCTCTCCCTTGCTCTCTTTCTTTTCCTTGCTCTCTCTCTCGCCCTCCCTTGCTCGCTGTCTACCTGTCTCTCTTCCAACTTTCTCTCTCTCTCTCTCTCTCTCTCTCCTGTCATTCATCACTCTGTCCCTACCTCTCTCTCTACACTCTTGTTTGCTCCCTCTGCCTCTCTTGTCTCGTTCCCCACCGCCGTCTCTCGCGCCGTCTCTCGCGCTGTCTCTCTTTCCCATTGCACTGTTCTTTTCTTCTTTATACTAATATCGCTCTCTCACCTCCAGCCCCGCTCTCACATGACCTGCTTTTCTTGTACAGTAGACCGTGGTCAGTATGATGGTCAGTATGATGGTTTGGCCTGTTCACTTCAATGCTTTTATTTCCTGAAGCAATGAAGGCATAAAGGTCTCGGCTGTAATATAATCAGTCTGCCTTGCTGTTCGCTTCTCTAACTGTCTCCATACAGAAATCGGCAGCAGCAGCAGCAGCGTTCGGCACTAAGCAGCATAACCGCAGGCCGTGGCCCACCAGTCACTTAAGCACACAGTGTGTTTCTGCTGCTTGGTTTTAATGCAGTGGCTGTGATGTATTGCCGTTTACAGGTGTGACTCAGTAGCTGGCTGCGTGAGAGAGGGCTGTCTGCTCTTTAGCTTGAGGCCTTGGTCGCTGTGGTAGGCGTTCATTATCTGGAGTTGATGTCGGGCTTCTTTATTAGTTTAATGCAGTGACCGGATCAATACGTAGCCCAGAGATGCTAAAGTAATGGAATCTGTTTTGGATATGGTTTAGAAGTCTTGAGGTGTGTGTGTGTGTGTGTGTGTGTGTGTGTGTGTGTGTGTGTGTGTGTGTGTGTGTGTGAGAGCTTGGTACAAACATTTGTGAAAGTTTTGAGAGCAGCTCTCTTTATATCAGAGACCCACGAACCTCCTAATAACCCCACAGCAGCCACCTTGGATACCTTAGCAACCACCTAATAACACCTCAAAAATGTATAGCACTTGTTGTCTGAAATTGGAATATGGAACTTCTATAGCAACCTCTTCGTAACACCACAGCAACCACCTTGGATACCTTTGCAACCACCTTTTATCCAACACAATTTAATCTAAAATCGTCTGGTAACCGCCAGGTAACACCATTGCATCAACCTTGGACTCATTAGCAACCATCTAAGAAAACTACAACGTTTAGAGCATTTTCATCTGAGTAGCATCGCAACCACCTAGTAACACCACAGCAACCACCTAGGATATCTTAGCAACCGCCTTTTATCCAACGCAGTTTATAGCGAATTCATCTATACTGTACTATAGCAGCCTCCTAGTAACACCATAGCAACCACAATACACTTTAAAAATCATGTAAGCCAATGGAAGATGATTTCATCCCAAGTCCTTTAGGGGTATTTCTGTTGGTCTGTTGGTAAAGAGCACCTGCTAGATTTAACTGATGTCTTTTTTTCCCTCTCACTTATGATTCTGTCCCTCCATCTGTCTGCCCCTCTCTCTCTTTCCCAACTTCTCTCTTCCTCTTCTGTTCTTCTCTGCACTCATTCTCCACGGCTTCAGTACAGCAGAAGCAGGACAAACCGGGTTTTGAGGACATGCGTTGTCGGGCAGGTTGTAAACAGCTCATTAGCGGCCCAGTCCGTATCCCCTAAACACACACCTGCCAGATGGGCTCCCGGTCCCCTGCGGTTGGGGCAGGAGCCCGCACTGGGCTTGGGACGTCCAGAGACTCTGCTGGTATCTCCACATCCAGCAAAACAGCAGCAGCAGCAGGTTAGCATTCGTTTAAAGGAATAGTCCGACCAGTTTCCCTGTACTTACAAAAGTACGGAAAACCATCAGACCACCAGGAGTGCTATAGCAACCATCTAGCAGCTTCCTAGCAACCACGAGAGCCACAGACCACCTGACACCCTAGTCATTCTCTGGAATACCACAGCTACCGCATTGCAACAGCCCAGCAACCTCTTGAGATAACCTAACAATGCCCTGGCAACACCATAGCAACCACCTTAAATAGGATGGCAACTACCTAGCCTAGCAGCTATCTGAAATACTTCAGCAACCACCTAGTATCCGCCTAGCAGCCAGCTTGGATAAATTAGACACCTTAGCAACCATCTAAAAAAAACATAACATTTTATAGCCTTTTCATCTGAAATGCTATGGCAACCACCTTAGACGAAGTAGACACCCTAGGAACCAGCTAATAAATCCAGTATAGCAACCACCTAGTAACACCATTGCAACCGTACACCTTGGATAACTTAAAAAGCACCTAGTAAAACCACATATGTAGCATGTATATCTGAAATGCTGTGGCAACCACTTCGGATACCTTAACAACCACCTAATAATGATTATTTTTTGTATTTTCATCTAAAATACCACAGCAACCTCCTAGGAACATCATAGCAGCCACCTTGGATACCTTAGCAGGCACCCAGTAAAAGCACAACCTTTTATAACATTTTCGTCTGAAATGCTATTGCAACCGTGTAGTGAGACCACAGCAACCACTTGGGATACCTTAGCAACCACCTAAAAAAGCACAACATTTTGTAGAATTTTCACTGTTTAAACAACCAAGCAGTAATATTGACCTTTAATGACCTTAAAATTTGAAATATTCCATAAATGCAAGATCAGGACAGTTATGAAAATAGTAAAAGGCACCCCACATTTTATTTATTTATTTATTTATGTATTTATTAAACATACATAAAATTCAGTAGTAGCTTGGTTTAAAATAAATAAACAAATAAATAAATAAAAATTTGTGGGCAAAATTTAGGCTATTGTTAGCTTTGTGATACGTTGTCATACAGTGTCATACAGCCATGCAAGCAAGTCTATTCTTAATTACTTAACATCTGGAGCAGTCTGAGGCTAGTGTGTGATTTGCGCAATGCTAATTGCTAGGTTAGCTAGGATGCTTTGTCGGTCCAGGATAAAAGAAGCAAACTTTGGACACTAATATATTGTGGATAATTGACCAAGTAAGGCACAAGGGGGGAAATTGGGTAACGGAGATATTTAAGTGGTCGAGACACGTACGCAGAGACACGGTCCAGTCAGTGATGTTCTTCATGTCCTGTGATGATCCATGCAGATGCCCACATGGCATGATTCTTCTGACCTGCTAGTACAGGTGTTCTCGGCAGAATGTCCTGGAGGGCATGTAAAAGTGAAGTACCTCAGCATGTAGAAGCTCCTGCACTCCCAGTCACCTGCTTTAAAAAGGTTTAGCTGTGTGTGTGTGTGTTTTGTAATGTGATGATTCAGTTTAGCATACGTGACTCATCTCGTGTTTGTTCAGGATGTGAATCCTTTTCGGCGTAACCTTTTAGCTGCAATGTGGAAATCAGGCCATGAATTATGATAATTGGAAATCCTCGCCATCAGCAGCTGTAGGCCTTGTCATTAGCACCTCAGGATTGACGCCTCAAGTTGGTCACGTCCTTATTAGCGCCCTGATTAGCTGACGCAAGCGCTGAAGTTACCACATCTCCCTCTGTGCAGGAGGCAGACGCTGAGCTCCTAGGGTCATCAGTTTCACACAGTGGGGCTCTGAACGGAGGCCTCTGGTGAAACGGGCCCCTAATGCAGCTCTAAACCTTCAGATTGAGACCTGAGCTGCAGTCATGTTCGGGATTTGGCTGGGAGACTGTGGAGGACTAAGTTGGTTATTCTTGGTAAATAATTCTTCATATGATGGTGAGCCTATTTTAAATATAATATATGGACAAAAGTATTGGGACGCCTGCTCATTCCCTGTTTCTTCCGAAATCAAGGGTATTCTAAAAAGAGTTCATCCTGCTTTTGTTGGAGTAACTGTCTCTACTGTCCAGGGAAGAAGGCTTTCTACTACATTTTGAAGCATTGCTGTAAGGATTTGATGGCATTCAGTTACAAGTGACGTTGGCAAGGTCAGGATGTTGGTTGATCACCACCTCAGGTCATCTAAAAAGCACCATGTTTCCAGAGAATTAGGCCTCGCCCCAGTGGGTTCATGTTTATCTGCCCCAGAGAGTCTTATTCTGTTAGCGGTACGTCTCTAAAGGCACTAGACAAGCTGTAGGAGTGTATGCAATGTCAGCAATGAATGCAACTTGAAATGGCTGAAGTTGCATTCATTAGAAGTGGTGTCCACAGACATTTGGACATGGTTTGTATTCTGTTTAAGGAACCTTAAAAATAGTTCTATATTGCACCAATGGGGTTCTGCTTTTGTTTTCCTCTTGTTTTGCTAAGAGTGTGCAGTGTTGCAGAACCTTTAGTAGCAGAACCTGGAAACCTAAAAATGACTGACTGGGTGGGTTTGGGTGGGTTGGGGTGGGGTTCTATCTGGTACTGAAAAACTCGTAACAATAGTCAAACTATTTTGGTGCTATTACAGGCTTTCCAAAAATGGGCAGAACGCTCAGACCAAGCCGAGAGGAACTGCTTCTTTGGGTTGTCATGGTTCAATATTCTGTAGAACCATTTCCTTTACTAAAGAACCCTTGAAAACCAGTTTCTAAAGGTCTGTACTGAGCAGGATATTTCCATAAACCGTCTCTCTACAGTGGCTCGCTACGACAAACCAGTGTTGCAGCTTTGCTTAGATAAAATCAGTAAAGGCAGAGTGTAGCTGTGCCAGGCTGTCGGGCTAAACACCCTAACAGTCACCTTTTTCTGGATTCATATCATGGCCTAATAGACGCCATAAGGTCTAGCCAGGGTTGGGTAATTGGCGGTCCAAATTGGGGAGAAAATGGTTGAATAATTGGATAAAATTTATTATGAAACAAATGTTTTCTCAATTTAGACCTTTTTATCTTGACCCTGGTCCTATTAACCCCTCAAAACTCTGTATGTAAGACCACACTCTGCTGTACAATGCTTCTCTAACATCAGTTTCATAGGCCCTAAAATTGAGCCCTGTGGGACTAATATATGCCAATATGTCAGTTCTGCATTAGGGTTAAACACTGGTTAGTGAACCTAGAGTTTATGGGCTTAAGCACGAGTTTTGATGGCACCATGCACCAGTGGATGGTGCAAACGAATAATAACCTAATAACATGATATGTTTCAACTACACCTTCGACCACTCCCACCTTTCCTTGTGTGCTCAGCTAGCTCCGACACCCAGAGGCTTTTATAAAGTACGAAGTAAAGAAAGTTCAGCCAGTAGGTCGAGGTGAAGTGTATTTAGAGATTAGCAGCTACCTGAGCCTGAACACATGTTTCTACCACCCCTAACACACTCTCTCACTTTGGTGGAGTCGTGCTCACTGTAACCTAAAGTTTATCATTGCCTTATTGTAAAATATTAAGCAGACTAGAAACTGTGGCTTTGTTACAGAAGGGGGGAAATGGTGGCTAAAGTTTGTGCTTGTAGTGAATAGTAAAGGACATCCTCTGTTTATCCAACCTTCCGAACCTTGGTTCACAGTTGGAGGGGAAAACCCCAATCGAGCTTCAAGGCAAACAACATGAATAGCCTGAGCTCATCCTGGAGTGGCTTCCATAGCTCTGCAACAAAGCAAAGCTGTTCTCAGCTCAGTCTAAAGCTTCAGTTCTTTTAAGTTGAAGTTCTTTTGAACGGGAAGATGAGCCGAGTATGCGGTGTACGGAGGCTCGGCCTGCTTTTTGGGAACTAGAACGAATCCTGGAAACGTTGGAAGTTCGCGTTCGTATGCATGCTACACATTCTTTGTGCATGTGCGAGAGACAAAGGGCGAGAGATAGTGAGAGAAACTGGAGGAAGGGGAGAGAGAGAGAGGGTGGGAATGCTGCACATGCTGATAAACCTGCTCTGTTGGAATGCGTGTGGTCTGATGTCATCGTTCGCAAATGCAGCCCCGGTTTCTGGATTGTCTGGGAAGCCGATCTCAGTTTCTGTTGTTCTGATTAGTTGCCAGACTTGAGCAGCCTCGCCACGTTCAGATCTGTCCGCTGATTTAAAACAATGACTGCTACTCGCTTAAAACCGGGTTCCACAAAGAACCATGTCTGTAATAGCGGTGTGTGTGGAACCATAATGAACCTGCTCATGACGTAAAGGTTCCCTCTTTCTCTCTTCCCTCTTACCTCTTTCTTCTAAAAACCTTTTCTTGAAGTGTTCTCAAAGCACCCTAAGAGGTTCCTCTATTCATAGTGCTCTCCCCAAGAACACTGGTTAAAGGATAAGATCCTTGTGGGACCTTTTGAAGGTGGTTCAGTTTGAATCTGTGGAGGAACCTCTTACTGGGCTTTGAGGAACCTTCAAGAAAAGGTTTTTGGAAGAACACGGTTCCTTGAAGGTTCCTACAGGCACCTTAAGAGGTTCCTCCACAGTTTCAAACTGAAGAACCTCCAAAGGTTCCTCAGGAATCTTTTCCTTTTACCAGTGTACTTTGGGAGAGCGCTCTGAATGTTATTTAAGCCTTTACATTCTCTTTTCTTGGAACTGTTGTGGTTTTATGCCTCAGGTAATCACTGCTGTGTTCTGTGTGGGTTTGCAAATACAGCGTCAGTTGATTTCAGTCAACGCTCTCATGCAGAAGAGCGATATGCAGCGGGTAGTGGAGTATTAAAATGTGGAAAGGCAGGAGAATATGAGGCAAGGGTGCTGATTTGATGACAAGGCGGTGAGGCATATAATGAAACGCTGTCATGCATCAGTATGAAAGGGAAATTATAAAGCGTTTTCCTGATGTGATTATGTGGCTTGAAGAGGCTCCATCTGCCCTCTAACCACCTGTGTGTGTGTGTGTGTGTGTGTGTGTGTGTGTGTGTGTGTGTGCTGTATGAACCCGTTTCAATATGATCCCGAAGTGTTTTTATGGGCCACCTGCAAATCTCAGGTTCTTCAAGTGCTTGCTTTTATGATTGGTGCAAGAAACAGACCTTCATCCAGTCGGGGGTTGACCCTTTTTTTGCCGGGGTCAGCAGATGACTCTGCCGGTCTTGTTTGAATGCTACACACTAATGATGTGATTGATCGGGTGACCACCCCTCCCCCCCCCACGCTGACCTATTAATGACCTCTCATGAGACTGAGCTTGGAGCTCTCGTAGTATCTGTGCTGGAGCTGAGAAAATCAAGAGGGGGGTTGTGTTGCTTCTAATAGTGAGTGTGATATTGTGTAAGAATTATTTCAGTTAAATAATAAAAGTTTGTGGACGCCGCTTCTAATGAATGCATTTGGCTATTTTAAGTTGCACCAACCCTGTAGAGAAGTACTGAGAGTAGAATAGGACTATTTGGAGCAGATTTATATGAACCTATTGGTAGCATGCCTAATGCCAGGTGTGGGCTAGAGGGGTGTAAAGCCCCCCAGCATAGAGCTGTGGAGCAGTGGAAGAACTGTGATCCCTGGAATGATGGGTGGGATGCATCCTGTACTTTTGGGGATGAGTTAGGAATGAGGTTGGGTGGTTATCTTCCCAATGTGTCCCAATACTTTTGTCCATATTTTGTCTGTGTGTGCGTATTTAAAAGTATTGGGACATCTCATTCCTTGTTTCTTCTGAAATCAAGGGTATTAAAGAGTTGATCCTGCTTTTGTTGGAGGAGCTGTCTCTACTGTCAATGGAAGAAGGCTTTTCTACTATATTTTGGAGCATTGCTGTGAGGATTTAATTGCATCAGGACAAGAGGTTTGATGTTCCCCAGGAGGTACTGGCTGGAGCACCAACCATCATTACAGCTCAATGCAATTTAAACAAGCTGAATGCATTCATTATAAGTGGTGTCCACAAACATTTGTGTGTGTGTGTGCGTGTATGTAGCCAACCACTTCTTTTCAAACTGCTGCTAAAACATCATTGGACTGCTGACCATGCTTGGAGGAGAAGACTACCTGCCAGTTCTCTTATCAGCTACCAGACATTATACAGACACCATTACACTGAGTGACGGAGGGAGAGGGAGGCCCATTCTACCCACCCAGAGCGAGTGAGATCATGCTTTCTGGGTCTCTGGGCCATGAATGGCTGCGGGGTCACCAGGGGTCGTACTCCTCATCTCTCAATAATCGAGTCCACGCTTGTGAGTCCATGAGTGTGTGTCTTAATAGATTGTAAGATATCACAAGCATGCAACCTCTATTGTATTTGGATGAGTGTGTGTGTGTGTGTGTGTGTGTGTGATAGAGTGAGAGAGTGACAGGTGGTGGAGACAGTAATATAGAGTGTTAATTTCTCTCACCCCCTTGAGGTTTTCCATGAAAGCATCTGCCCCGCCCCTCCACCACTCCCGGGCCCTTTGGTTGCTACGATACGCATCTTAGTGACCAGAGCTAATGGCAAAGATCGTAAAGGTGTCCCCTCCCTTTCATTAATCACCAGGAAAGCGCTGCCTGCCGCAGACACTATCAGCATGTGCAGCGCGTCTGTGCGTGTTTAGAAAAGGGCTTTCCTTGAATTTAATCTCGCAACTTCTTTCGACAGAGATAAATAAGTCGGTGTCGTTCGCTGCTGCTGCTGCGCTGCTCTCCTCCTCCGTCCTCCAGACTGATTTGTGGGAGGAGGTATTTGCATTTGGGAGCTGCATCAGAATCCGCCCCAAAAAAAGCAATTAGTGGCGTATTGGGCCTGCAAATGTCAAGCGTATTGACCCACCCGGCACTGTGTCGTTAAAAAGACGTAGAAAGATCGTCAGAGCTGTTCGTTGAAACTACATCCCATTTTGGTTGAACGTGGAAGGTGACTGCATTTACGTCTTTTCACCTCTTACTTTCAACCAAAAGGGGGCGTAATTTCAACAAACGGCGCTCACGATTTTTCTGCGTCTTTTTAACGATACAGTGCCGGGTGGGAAACCTCGTTGTTTGCGTAATTGCTAGCTAATGAGACATATTCACAGATTTAGCTCTCGTTCTTTGGGGTAGATGGTCGTCTGGCCTTGAGTAAATCATTACCCCTCAGAATTCCTTTCCTCCAATATGTTTGATTAGCTAAGCCCTATTAGCTTTGCCCTATTGCTACAAAGCTAACGTAGCTAAGCTGAACTGACGGCACTTATCATATTTTAAGCCACTAGTGATATTAAAATACAGCTTTATTTTCTTATGTTGTGATTAGCATGTTGGCGTGTGGCTGGTTTGTTAGCTTTTGAGCTAACATATTAGCTTGCGGCTAAATAATTAGCTCAGGACATTACATTATATTACATTCAGATGTTGTATGTGTGTGTGTATGTTGAAAAATGTTGAAAAAACTAAAGTCCCTGCTAGAAAAATCCACACATTACATTTTTGATGATGGTTTGCTGAAGGAACTAGCATGAGAGAACTAGCAAAACTAGCATATGATGCTAAACTAGCTAGCTAGTTCTCAAATTGACCTGCCTAATAGGGGTTTTGACATGGTATGACAAACTGCTGAAGATGTAACTGCTGCTGTTACTGTTTTTAGCCATGTTAACATACATGCTAACATACATCTCTGTTTAGAGGTAACAGAATGTCGCACAGTGCCAGAGACTACTTACCTTTTTGCAAATGTATTTAGGAGTCCTTAACGGCTCTTCATTGTGTGAAGATAAATGGTGGCTATGAATGTCTGCTGGCTATAAAGCTTGTTTTCTACATTAGCTTAGCTTAGCTTCCGTTCTGTCACAATGCAAATACAAATGTTTTTGGACGCTGGTATGCTAATTACCAGTGAAACCAGCATATGTTGACCAGCTAAACCAGCACCAGACTAGCTTAAACTAGCTTGGTATTGTGTTAGCGTGTTTCGTGATCTTAAAAAGGGTTGATTAATGTGATTTATTAACCACGTTTCATAACCGTATGTATAAGATTGGGCAAGTGCTGAAGATGGCTGCTACTACTATTATTTTTAGCATTGCTAAATGGCCGTGAACACACACACACACACACACACACACACACACACACACTACAGATGAAACGCAACAGCAAGTCATCTCAAATAGACTTTGTTAACAACTTTGGGGGCTATACGCATCCACCAGTGTGCTTGTTAGCTACATTAGCATCACAGTTTCAGTTTGTATGCTAATGCTAAACATGCCTTAGCTGCTCAGCTACAATTGAAGTAAGGGGTGGGTTGTGTAATTTAAAAATTATATCTGTCGCAGAAAATCAAATTTATTGTTAATTTAAATGTAATTAATTAATTAATTTCATTTTATTCGATTAATTTATTTTGTTCCTAGACAGTTCAAGACAACAGTACTCGTACCCTCAACAAAGGTCATACTTGTTATTCCGAGTGTGTTCTAGGTCATCTTGAGCTTTAGAAAATGAACCAATCCATCTGAGATGTCTGAGGCTGGACTGAAGCGCCCTGTCCTGCGATGTCCTCCTCGTGTCCTGCAGTGGCTTTCTATTAGATTTACATCTGCGTGTTTACTCGCCAGCCTCGGACGCGGCCAGGAAACATCCCCCCCCAATATGACTCAGGACTTTTTTTGGATGGTTACTTTTAATGATTTGTTTGTCAGAATGTTCCTTTCCTCCAGCAATGACGGAGCGCCACAGTTTTCCAGCCTCATTTGTTGAACAGTCCATATAAATGTATATGATTTGGAGCTTCTTAGATTGCTACCGTGCCTAATGTTTGTTTTGTTGTACATCTGATCAACAGTTACATAATTATTTAAATGCTGTTTTCAGAATTATTGAATTAGATGTAGATGTAATCAGTTCATGCATTTTGTACGGGTCACTTGGACACACAGATGTAAGATTGAACCATTAAAACCTATTAGATAAATATGGCCCTTGAGTCTATGACCTTTCACAATGTTGTTTTAGAAGATGAAGAAGAACAGCCTTTGAGGGGCTTCTGAGTGGCGCAACTGTCTAAGCGTTGAGCTGTCCAGTGATTCAAGTACCAGGTGGTGCTGGTTGATGGAGTGCTAGCTAGCTGGGCCTTTTGAGGTGTTGGCGTTGGAGATGATCGTTCTGGTTCTGCTTAATTTTTTTTTGTCCTAAAATTAGAGCAATTAGGGCAATATGACAGTATTTTATTGTATTGTGATAAATGTTAGCGTGGTACACAATGCACTTTTATGAGTGTATTTGAATATTGTCAGAGCACTGATTAACTCACATTAGAAAGAGTGTAATCAGTCCTATTTAATTCAATAGAGTGAAGCATATTTTAAGGAAAAATCATGGTACTCAGTATGGAAGAATATTTGGATAGCAGTTTTTAAAAATTGTACACTGTTGGTGCATTTGGTCTACATGACATACAATATTTATCACAATATTTATCACAATATTTTATTGTAAAAAAAAGTTATTTTTAAATATCGTGAGTATTGCACGCTGTCTAATATCACCCAGCTCTACCTGATTTTTTTTTTTCATCACTAGAATTACGTGCTTCAATCTGAGAGAATTTGTGAAAATCCCATTCAGACTAATGATAATCAGTTTTTTGCAAAAATATCAACAATTTAGTTTCAATTATTATTTATTTGTTTTCATTTTTTATAAATTTAAATGAAATACAATGCCGTTTCTCATTAGACTAGTATGTAGTATTTTCCCAGGGTTCTGTAAAGCCTTGTAACGGTGACAGTAGGAGAATACATTTGTGGGCAGACCCTGGACCGGTCATTTGTATTAATCGCCTTCTCTAGAAGGGAATGCTGAGTATGCATTTGCGTGTGTGTTCATGTACTGTTTCAGTCTGCTTTGCTGAGTCAAGGCAAGACATTCAGACAATAATGGTCTAGAGAAGCGTTTCCGCAATGCTGAAATCCGGGATATTAATAGGCTGTAAATCCATGCGAGCTTCAAACAAAGGCCATAACTCTCTCTTCTGATTCACATAATCTTCTTCTACATCTCTGAGGAACATCTATTCACCAGGCCTCGGCCTCGGCCTCGCCTGCTTCCTCCATATGTTACCGACACAGCCAGTTTGCAAAGTTCTCTCGTTTGCTGTAGCAGAGTTTAGTGCTGACCACCACCACTGTCTACCGCCACTGTCCACCGGGACTGCCTCGATTGAACCTTCACGATCAAGGCTGGTGTGTGTGTGTGTGTGTAATGAGTGCATATCATAAAGTGTGGCGTCTGTTTCATCTCCCTTCTGAACTCACTGGAGAGCAGCAACAATAGCAACCTCATGCTGTTCAGCTGACGGCTAATTTGTCTGGCTGCTTATATACTTGAGTTGTTTTGCTGAGGAGGACGATGCGCACTAAACGCCTCCTTTTGTTCACTTCTTGTTCCGCTTTGACTTTTTGAGTTGTTTCTTTTTTTTTTCTTTACAAACATGAGCCAGCTTGCTGCTTCACAGCGAGACGTTCACTTGGAGGCTAATTAAATTTCACGTAGTCCTCTGTTCCTGTTTTTTAATTAGATTGAAACCCAGGCGCTGGCCTTTGATTAAAGTGCCCAATCAAAGGGGTTTATCTGCAGACACGGCTCCAAAGCCCAGCTGCGGTGAAGAACATTAGCACCGGTGCTATCGTTAATTTCCTGCGCTAACCTACAGCCAGTTCCTGCCGGTTCGCCCATGGTGTTGGGCTCTGGTAGTCACTTTAGACCTGAAGACGTTCTAGATACCTGAAGCTCAGAAGTTGAGTTCGGGTTCATTGGAGGCCACAGGCTAACGTCCCTTCACAGTAAAGCACTTCAAGCTAATGTCCCAGCAAAGCTAGCCCAGTGCTACAACATGATAGTGTCCCTAAAGTGCCATCCATGAAATAACGCTATGCTAACAGTCGTTGGCGGGCATGTGTGATACTGTTGCAGTAGTAGCTAGAACCTACTAGCCTACTTAAATCCCTATCGAGACAAAACTCTCCAAGAATGACTGGGACGCCCATATTTTAGCGGTATTTTAGCGGTATTATCAGCGGTTAGAGCTCCGGGATATCGATAACAGGGTTGTGGGTTCGATTCCCGGGCTCGGCAAGCTGCCACTGTTGGGCCCTTGAGCAAGGCCCTTTACCCTCTCTGCTCCCCGGGCGCTGGAGTTGGCTGCCCACCGCTCTGGGTGTGTGTGTGTGTACTCACTGCCCCTAACACGTGTGTGTGTGTGTGTGTGTGTGTGTGTGTGTGAGTGTGTGTTCACTACCAGATGGGTTAAATGCGGAGGACACATTTCGCTGTACAGTGACAAATACGTGCACCTTTACCTTTACCTTTTAGCAACACTGATCCAAATGAACTGACCGCTGAATGTCGGAATGCCATCACTGCTGTCTCCTAACTCGTACTTGGACATTTCATGGGTGCAGGACTTCAATCCCTTCACAATCCTAAAAGCAAAGACGAGCGGTTAACGGCGACAACACCGTCCTAACAGCAGAGAAATTTGTGCTTAGCTTTGCTGCCTTCATTCGCATAAAATTTTCATAAAATAAATATCTTACAAAGTCGTCATGAAAAAAAAAAACTAAGGAAAAACTGAAGTAGAACATGGACTGTAGGACATTGAACAATGTTAACAAGACCAGAACCATTTCTGCTGCCCTACCTGGGTGTCTGTTATTAGCATGGCTAATCCAAAACATTGCATGGACAAAGCTTTAGCGTTAGCCTTAGCCAAGAATGAAACCAGCACAAACCAGCATAACGGACAATATAGTCCAACTATAAATGAAAGTGAAGTCATTGCATTCATATCGGCAGGAGCAAGTAATTGGCTTATATATATCTCTCTGTGTGTGTGTGTGTGTGTGTGTATCTCGCTATTGGACAGATTTTTTTTTTTACCAATATGTCTGACTCTCGTTTGATGACCGTTAGCCTTTATTGTACTGTGGAAGAAAGAGCTGAATGCTAAGGTAATGCTAGGCTGCTATGCTAGCATATTTTTATTGTATACATTTTACTGCCTTTCTGACAAACACATTCCCTTTATTCCCTCTCTAATAATCACACACTGCTCTAAGAAGTGGTAGTAAATGGGATATTTGTTGCTAGCATGCTAGCATGTGGCGCAACTTTTGTGTGCCACATGCTAGCGAGACTTTTGTGCTAGCTTGCGGTGTGTTTTTATGCTAACTCTCAAACACACTCTTGTCTAGTGTCACAGTTGGAAACAAGGAGCAGGAAGACAAAACAGTAGGAATTTCGTGGTGGTGTGTGGCGTTGCTAGCATACCCAAGACCGGTAGTACCAGCTTTACGTAAGTTCAGACCCAGGCTAGTTACATATGATTGTTTACTGAGTTAAACAGTGCTCAGAAAGTTACATCATAGGTCACAGGAGACGCCTTTTATAGATATAGGTGGTGTTATTAGTACTGAAAGCTGAAAGGTTAGCAACATGAAGCTCAAAGCTTAACTTGTTAAATCTGCAAAAGTATTGGGACACCTGCTCATTCATTGTTTCTTATAAAATCAAGGTGTCAAAAGAGTTTCCCCTGCTTTTGTTGGACTAACTGTCCCTTCTGTCTACTATAACGCTTTCTGCTATTTGCTGTGGAGATTCGATTGCATTCAATGACAAGAGCACCATCCCACCTCATCCCAAATTTCCCAGCTCATCCCAGAAGAAGGCTTTATACCTGTCTAGCACACGCATGGCATTGGGCATGGTGCCAACAGGTTCATATTTATATGTCCCGGAGAGTCTTATTCTATTGGTAGTAATTCCCCCACCGGGACTAGACTCGCTGTTGCATATCTGTTTCAGCAATGGGTGCATATATACAGCTCGGGGTAAAAATTACGAGACCACCTTACATAATCAGTTTCTCTGGTTTTACTATATTTATAATTAGGGAAGTTAACATCGGTGTTGTATTTCATAAACCATGGACAACTTTGTTCCTAAATTCCAAATAAAAAAGTTTGCTATTTACAGCATTTATTTGCAAAAATGACAACTGTTCAAAATCAAGTGCTCATATAATGCAAAGAAATGATTATAATAATTATAATTCAAATAAGTTATTATTTAAATGTATTTAAAGGTAAAGGTAAAGGTGCACGTATTTGTCACTGTACAGTGTGGACTGTACAGCGAAATGTGTCCTCCGCATTTAACCCATCTGGTAGTGAACACACTCACACACACACATGTGTTAGGGGCAGTGAGTACACACACACCCAGAGCGGTGGGCAGCCAACTCCAGCGCCCGGGGAGCAGAGAGGGTAAAGGGCCTTGCTCAAGGACCCAACAGTGGCAGCTTGCCGAGACCGGGAATCGAACCCACAGCCCTGTTATCGATATCCCGGCGCTCTAACCGCTGAGCCACCACTGCCCCATATTTATATGTGTGTGTGTGTGTGTATGTATGTATGTATGTATGTATGTATGTATGTATGTATGTATGTATGTATGTATGTATGTGTGTGTGTGTGTGTGTGTGTGTGTGTGTGTGTGTGTGTATGTGTATGTATATATATATATATATATATATATATATATATATATATATATATATATATATATATATATATACATACACACACACGTATATACACATGTATGTATGTGTGTGTGTGTATAGTTTCACATATGGGACTGGAAGTGAGCTGGCTGGGCCTGGCTAACGCATTTAAGCTAAAATGTAATGTAGGCCCACAATCAGGCGCTTGTGATTGTTTTAATGAACGTTTTAGATGTTCTGAGACTTTTGACAGCTTTATTGAGGCGAACGTTGTACAGTGTAGACCTGCCTTTCATGTGAGCTGTTGATTGAATGCTGGACTCAGCTGGCAGACCAAAGTAAAAGGGCTGGGATTCCTGTTCTGTTCACTCCGTGCAGAAACGAACAAAAGCTGACCTTAAAGCTGAAAATTAAAGCTGACCTTCAAATTAAAGAGACGTTCTGCTCTTTACGCTCACGGCCACTGTTTCAGCTCAAATCTAATGAACTGGAGAAGGCTAAACTACAAACGCTTACCTCACCAGTTACTTCCGGGCTGCGCTGCATCATTCTGACTGGGTCGAGACCTCAGAAGCACGCTGCGTTCCTCTGATTAAGAACATGAGCGTGTAGTGCGTGCTTTGACGTGATGAGGGTGTGAGGAATATATGGAATGGTGCTTCTTTGGGGCTGTTTTGGGTCATACAGTGATGAAGGAAGGCACTGCGTCCCCTTTTGCATAACAGAAGTTTCTGCCGGGCTGGATTTTGGACCACACCTGGATTCTTATCTGTGTGTGAGTGAGACTGAATGTGTGTGCGTCACACACCTGCCCCCTGACTTTCCTAGTTTGCCTAAGTCAACAGTGTGGTGATTACCTAAGGAGGGACACCTGGTGCAGTGACACTGATTTCAAACTGTGTACTGACCCTCATTGCCTTGGCTTGTAACTCCCACTCCCTCGCTCACTCCCTCGCTCACTCCCTCGCTCACTCTCTCGCTCATGTTTAGCAAGATTAATAATGCTGTGCATCCTTGTCATTTTTAAATCATATTCTTCTGCTTATTGTCCTCCTTTTTTACTCTCCTTCTAGTACAGCTTCTTCCTCCTCCTCCTCCTCATTGTCCTCATTCTACAGCTTCTTCCTCCTCCTCCTTCTCCTTTTCTTCAGTCTAATGCTGCTTCTTCTTCTATTTCTCCTCCTCCTCCTCCTCCTCCTCATTTTCCTCATTCTACAGCTTTTTTCTTCCTCCTTCTCCTCCTTTTCCTCATTCTACAGCTTCTTCCTCCTCCTCCTCAATTTCCTCATTCTACAGCTTCTTCCTCCTCCTCCTCATTTTCCTCCCTCCTCCTCCTCATTGTCCTCATTCTACAGCTTCTTCCTTCTCCTCCTTCTCCTCCTTTTCCTCAGTCTAATGCTGCTTCTTCTTCTATTTCTCCTCCTCATTTTCCTCATTCTACAGCTTCTTCCTCCTCCTCCTCAATTTCCTCAGTCTAATGCTGCTTCTTCTACTACTTCTTCTTCTTCTTCTTTCTCCTCCTCCTCCTCATTTTCCTCATTCTTCTGCTTCTTCCTCCTCCTCCTCCTCCTCCTCCTCCTCATTTTCCTCCCTCCTCCTCATTTTCCTCATTCTACAGCTTCTTCCTCCTCCTCCTCATTTTCCTCCCTCCTCCTCCTCATTTTCCTCATTCTACTGCTTCTTCTTCCTCCTCCTCCTCCTCATTGTCCTCATTCTACTGCTTCTTCCTCCTCCTCCTCCTTATTTTCCTCATTCTACTGCTTCTTCCTCCTCCTCCTCCTCATTTTCCTCATTCTACTGCCTCCTCCTCCTCCTTATTTTCCTCATTCTACTGCTTCTTCTTCCTCCTCCTCCTTCTCCTCCTCCTCCTCCTCATTTAAATCATTCTACTGCTTCCTCCTCCTCCTTATTTTCTAATGCTGCTGCTGCTTCTTCTCTTTCTCTTCCTTCTCCTCCTTATTTTCCTCATTCTACTGCTTCTTATTCTTTTTTCTCCTCCTCCTCACTTACATAATTCTACTGCTATTTCTTCTTTCTTCTCCTCCTGCAGCTGTTTTTCTCCTTGTCCTCCTCATTTTCCTCATTCTGCTGCTTCCTCTTCTCCTCCTTCTCCTCCTCCTCCTTGTTCGCCTCTTTCTTCTGCTGCTTCTCCATCTCACTCTCCTCCTCATTCTGCTGCTGCTTCTTCCTCCCCAGCTGCGCCGTGGTCTTCCGCTGCTTCTGCTCCTTTTTTCCCCTCTCCTCCACTCCTTCCTCCTTTTGTGTCTTTATTTCGTCTATATCACAAAGAGTACAGAAGAGATTCATTCATTATACAGGAGGTTGGTTCAAACCAAACACTCTAATTGATTGGTTTGCAATCGTCAGTGTTATCTCTAATAGACCCCCCCACCGTTATCATTCTGCTAATCACCAGCTGCTGAGTACTACTGGAAGAAGCTAAGCTGCTGGAACTACTTTTTTTGGCAGAAGAGTGTTCCCTATATTAAAATCCATATATTTAGAAACAATGTTTGGGTTCCTCATGTTTTGCTTTGTGTACAAAGGCTGTAAAATATTCATGGTTGTGTGTTAGCAGCTCGCACCCTTGACAGATTCCCAGTCATTAGGTTTAAACTGATGGCCGCACACTCCTGGGTGACTCCTGGGCTCTGGCTTGCTGTGAAATCCAGCTTTCTGAGAGTACCAACAATGCCAGCCCTCCTCTCATTGTTACTGATGAACTGTCCTTGTAATGCTCTGCTCTCTGCTCAGCAGGCCCTGAAGTTCCCTTAAAGCAGAGGAACAGTGATTGCGTCTTTAAATAAGATGCAGCAACTGATGCCATGTGATATTTGAGCTGTTTTTTTTTTCTCAGACAACCGTGGAGAGGAACACACAAGAACACTTTGTTTACTCACACAATTAATCGATTGAAATCCTCCCAACCGGCGCGCTCCCCCTCGTGACTCGTTGATGCGTCCGTCTGGGTGTTTTCATGCTTCAGGCAATTACGCTCCAACACCGCCAACTCGCCATGCTGAACAAGTTATTTGCCTCATTACAATCGCTTGGGTTTGATACCTCTGCGGATTCAGCTCTGTTAGCTCTGTCTAAATGTGTATTTAACGACGTGATTACGAGGTTCGCTGCAGACCACCGTAAAAGCTGTTCGGGGTCTGAGGGTCAGGTTAGTCCGGAGGTCAGCCGGGAGGATGAAAGTTCAGACTGGGGGCTCGGCGGCATTGTATTGTCCGTATTCTGCGACTGTGTAAACGGCTCCTCCAGTGTGTGTTTAAAATGAATTCATACTGAAGTAGTACTCTTGACCCCTGAGACCCTGTACATGGGCCTCGCTTTGGTTCTTCACTGCAGTAACTAAACTACTGCTTAACGTCAGTTTTAAAGACCCTAAAATAGAACCCTGTGGGACTCCACAGAATATGCAGAACTAACCAGTCACAAATAATTCATAGTATTGTCTGCACTAGTGTTAATTACACAATAATACACAATCAGCGAGTTCTTTACCATGATTATATATATATATATGTGTGTGTGTGTATGTATATGTGTGTGTATATATATATATATATATCTCCTAATGGTTTTTGACTAGTTGATGAAAGATGGCTGTCTCTGCGCTGTGTTTTTACTGGCTTGGACCATTAGCATGACTCTTCATAAACCAAAACTTGGTGTCTTCTGGAAAAACAGTGCTCTACTGCTGGTGGGTGTTGGGGAGATCTTCGTTAATTATAATAGGATCTTTTAAGCTCTCCAGACTGGTCATTTTAAAATTGGCTTGTAGATAGGAGATATTTATTTGGACATATATATATATATATATATATATATATATATATATATATATATATATATACATCTCCTGATATTTGGCACATATACAATCCCTCTCGACCAACCACATTGCAAGGTTGGCTGTGGTATACCTGGATAATCAACTTTGCTAGATTTGAAGTTGGTTGAATTGTGAAATCTTAGGGTCCAACCGCAGCAACCACTTGGCAAAACCTGAGCAAGCACCTGAGACGCCATAGCATCCATCTGGGATGCCACAGCAACTGCTTAAAAACTTCCAAACGACACCGGAGCAACCACCTGGAATACCATACCAACTACACAGCAACAGCCTAGCGAATTCACATTAACTTCATTTAAAATGCACTTCTCTAATAGGAGCTGGGTAGGCTGGACATGGCAACAAGGAATTGACCACCCTGCTTTACGTTTACACTATTGTGTTTTACCACACACTGGAGAAGGAATAAGGGGAATTTGACAGGAAGATGTCTTTGGTTTTCCCCTCTAAAACACCTCCTTTCCACACCCACCCCCACACACACATACACACGGCCATATGTCTCCAGCAGTGCCGGCCTGCCTCAGCTGTGTGTTTGATCGTCCTTCTGAGATGTCGCTTTGACCGGCCCGGCTGGGTGGTTCTGGTTCAGTTTACACTTTTGCTGTTAGCACCTGTAACCAAGCCAAAAAGCACCGGCACACCCAAACGTCTCACACAGACACCGCACACACACACACACACACACACACACACACTCTGAACTGAGCTGTTTCAGCAGGGTTCGACTCATGGAAATTTCCTCTTTTTAAAAAACGGTTCTAGTGGAACTTTCTGGCTCTGCAGTGTTTTAGTTAACTGAACTCTAGCCTGTGCTCTCTCGCTCTCTCTTGCTCTCTCTCTTTCAATCTCTCAATCTCTCCTCCCCCTCAGTGTTTGTATATTTAAGCACTGATGGCTATGTCTGAAAATAATTAGGTACAGCAGCTCTTAAAAATACCCTCTTTTGCTCAAAGCCAAATGTGCATTGTGACTGTGGTGGGTTGGGGGGGTGGGGGCGTTTGTGGGCTTTGGGGTGGAGGAGTGTACTTGGAAGCGTGATTTCACAGAGCAAACTTCCCCTGGGTGTCCGAACGGCATCGACTGGAGTCACTCGCTGTCTTCAAACGTTGACTGAAGACTCATCTCTACCAAGAGTACTGAGGTGAAGGGTAGAGGGATATTTTGGATCCTAGCTGATACGAAGTAGCTAAGGGATTTGCTGAGCATCTGAGCATCTGCTAAAGGCCTTCAATGTAGATGTAAAATTACAGTTGATTATTAAGAATATAAACCTGATCCTGAACTTCTCTTCAGTCACCTAAAAGATCATTTGGAAAAAGAGCAAAACCTGGAGCTCTGATAAAAGACAAAAGTCAGAGGCCATGTGTCGTTCCTGACATTTAAGCATATCCCTGTTATACATGCTAATGCACACAGCGGGTTAGAAAGGGTTAAAGAACAGGCTTGTCGCAAGAGGAGCATTTCAAGTCAAGTGGCCTTCTGCCGCTCCGTCTGTGGATCAGGGAACAGGGCCTGTGATGTAACTGACGCAGGTCATGCCAATTTCATTAGATGTTAAATGGTCTCCCTCACTTCACTTCCCTCCAGAAATCCAAAAAGAGGGAGCGTGCGAGGCGAGTACCTAACTGGGTCGGCCTGTGTAGCGCAGATGTCGTAGGTCAGATGTTTTCTGTGGGAATGTTTATGTATATATGTGTCGGAGCTGTTTCTTGGAGCGTACCGGAGCCTGGTCTGGCAGAGATGTGGGTGTGTATGCTGCTTTAAAAGTGCCAAAGAAGGGCAGTGGTGGCTCAGCGGTTAGAGCTCCGGGCTGTCGATAACAGGGTTGTGGGTTCGATTCCCGGGCTCGGCAAGCTGCCACTGTTGGGCCCTTGAGCAAGGCCCTTTACCCTCTCTGCTCCCCGGGCGCTGGAGTTGGCTGCCCACTGCTCTGGGTGTGTGTGTGTACTCACTGCCCCTAACACATGTGTGTGTGTGTGTGTGTGTGTGTGTGTGTGTGTGTGTGTGTGTGTGTGTGTTCACTACCAGATGGGTTAAATGCGGAGGACACATTTCGCTGTACAGTGACAAATACGTACCTTTATTTATTCAGTATATAGGAGTCGTATTTGTCCTTGGTTGGGGTGAACAATGCTCAGGTGTAGTTTAACAAGCCTATTTACCACCCTGTTATGTTCATTGGCTGGATTATGGCACTGCAACGGCTCACAGGAGCCTCATAGCCCACTATAGCTTAGCACTGTAAGAACTTTTCCTAATTATTTGTGACTAATTATCAGGTAAAACACTTCAGGTACGCTACATTTCTTCATTCTGTCTTTTAGAAACCTCACATGCTTGTTGTTAGGTAATGCTGTTTAGCTTAGCTTCTTTTCTGAGCTCATTTAGCTTGGCTTCATTCCACAGACTGCAACGTTTGTGCGACGTTAACAATTTCGTCCTTTTTCCCTCGCAAATATACTTCGGTAAGATGATGTTACAGTGTAACTTCTCCTGGAGGCATGAAGCTAAATGGCGAACAAGTTCTGGGAGCTTATTAGCTGTTAGCATCGTGGAAACCACACGTCTCGGTCCTCACGCTTGCTTCAAACCACACTGTTTAGCTTAGCTTAGTTGTTACGTAATAACTTGGGTTTTTTCTCTGAGGGCGTTTAGCTCAGCTTCTTTTCTGGAACCATGCGGCCTGAGGTAAATAAGCTAAGCTAAATCACCTCAGGCGGTGAGAATACGATTTTCTTTCTACAGTTATTCCACTAGGAAGATTCCTTTACAGTCAAGGACATAAAGCTTACATTTTCTGCTTTCGTTTGCGCAAGAGGTGTGATGCTAAGTAGCTAACAAGTCCTAGAAGCTTATTAGCAATTAGCATTGTGGAAACAACATCTCTGAATCCTCACATGCTTACCTCAAACCACACTGACTTGTTAGGCAATCTTGTTTAGCTTAGCTTAGTTGTTAAGTTCGACTGCTTACCTTAGGGAATTTAGCTTAGCGTTAGTTAGCATTTTTTGGTTCATGAATTGCTTATGTGGTTTCTGTCCCTGCATTGACACACTGTTGTCTATAAAAATGGAGAACGGATTGAGCCAAGGCTACAGACAATCCTGGCTTTGCCCCAGAATACTTTTACAGTACTTGTACTGTACTTTACATGGCTTTTGCCAAGTTAGCAATACGGCGGATTCTAAACTACCTGCTCCTCCGGAAGTGACATCGCTCAATACTTGCACGCAGGCCGCCCTGTTGCAGCACCCAGGGGGGAAATCTGAGGAGAGTTAATTTCACATACACAACAACTAATGCTGTAGCATTCGCGCAGCTGAAAGTGCTGACTTCGGCACATGTGGAAAACGCCGCTGCCGTAAAGTCCGGCCTGGGAAAGTCTGGATGGTGAGGAGGGAAAAAAAATCCTTCAGTGATGACCGGCTAATGGCAACACGGCTAGCCAGCTGAAATGAATGCTGTTCAAAAGAGCGAAAAGCTTTTATGTGCGCTCATTTTTCAAGTAGGTGTCGAATGTTGTTGAAATTAATCAGAGAGTTAAAGGCGATTGCCACGTTGTTATTTTTCAGAGAGAAAAGGAGGGGGCTGAATTATGATGCAAAATGCAATACGAAGTCGTTATTAATCTAAAAACTGCCAAGTCAATACGGCAGCTTAACGATAGTGCCTCGTCAGGCTCACAGACTTTTGGGATGAATGCTGTGGATGTGGCCGTGGATGTCAAATGCAGTTGTATTGATGTAGTACCAAATATAATATAATATGTATGTATTACTGAATTTAACAAACTATAAGGAAAAACTGTAAGAAATTTATAAAAGAAAATGATAAAATTCATTTAAATATATATATTTATATTTGTTACCTGTCAGAAGTGTACAGATGTTTGTTTAATATATATATATATATATATATATATATATATATATATATATATATATATATATATATATATATATATATAATTTATTTATTTATTTTTTCTAACTAATGCCATTTAAAAAGCTTTTTATCCCATTCAGAAGTTTGAAATCAATATTTTGCATAAAATAAAATGTGTTCAGTTGCAGATGAATGTATAAAATAATTCCAGTATCCCTGTAAACCTTCACAGGTTTCAAATAAATTGTAGAAAAAAAATATTTTTTGTGTTTTTTAGAATTATGAACGGATTTGTAACAGATTCTAAAAGGACTGAGGAATCTCCAAGATCAAAAATGAAAAATGTAAAAGTTCTAATAATTAATTTCAATTATTCAGATTCTCATTTTTTTTTTTACAGTGTTCAAATATCAATTCTAAATGCATAATTACATTGTATTGATTATCATTTTACAATTTCTTGTAACCAAATAACTTCAACTATTTAGCAAAGCATGTAAAATACATTTTGTTGTTTGGGTTGTAATATTTAAATCTCAAAAACTTATTAACTAACTAACTAAATAAATACACACATATATATATATATATTTAGGCAGTCAGGCCTGACCCCACTGCAGAGCCCTTTAATGCAGCAGCTTCAGTTCATTTCTGTTCATCTGCATTTCAATGAAGCAGTGTTTTCTCTCAGTGCTTCCACAGTAACATCTATGGTCCTGTGGCTGATTAGCACCTGGCTGAGGAGGAGCTTAATGATCATTCTGGCTTTGTCTACACCGACCCACACTGCTGTAGGGACCAGAACGATTAACAACATCGTTAACAGACATTTTAGGGAGGTTAAATTGTGATGGGCAGTGGTTGGTGTGGCGCAACAGATAACACCACCACCTACCATTGCATTACAACACCACCATGTGGGAGACCAGGGTTCGATTCCCGGTCTGGGTGACTATGCTGCGCTACACCAATAAGAGTCCTTGGGCAAGACTCCTAACACTACATTGGCCCTCCTCTGTAATACGAGTTACCTTGTAAGTCGCTCTGGATAAGAGCGTCAGCTAAATGCCATAAATGTGAATGTAAATGTTGACCGAAGTAGTTTTATATAGTAGGCAGAGGAACGAGTCCAGCTCTAATAACAGCATCAGTCTGTGAAGCAAAACTGACGGTCTTGTCACATTTCTGGAACATCAACCAGCATTAGTGAAGTCAGGATGCTGGATGATCTCCAACCTCCCCTCACCCTCATTCCAGACAGTCCACTGCCCCACAGCTCAGTGCTGGAGAGCTTTATACCTCTCTAGCCCAGGTGCCTGTAGGGTCATGCTCATCTGCTCTAGAGAGTCCTATTCTATTAGCAATACTTCTCTAAAGGGAATTCAGTAGAAGGGGTGTCCACAAACCTTTGGACATCTATAGTACACATCATTGATGTTGGCACTTTACAGGAGGAGAGGAAAAAATGTAAAGTAACTTTTGGAGCATTTCTATTATTCCATTCATCCAAATTTCATTGTGTATTTCAGTCGGGCCGGAGCAGGGGCGGTTTTCCCACACTTTTCCACTGCGCAGTTATCCTGTTCTGGAATGTGCAGTATTTTCAGTCATCACAGTAGTCCGGCAGTTACTTGAACCAACATGTTATGGGTTCCTATTCATTGTTATTTAGTGGATTCTCTTCAGCGCTGGTCTCTCCTCAATGTTTAGGCACCAAATATTTGGGATCCTTTGGGATTGTGTGTGGTCTATGTTAATTAATGAGCTAATTCAGAGCTAATTACGTCTGTTTTAAGCAGGAGCAGCAGAGCGAGTGATCTCCAGTGTCTTTGTTGAAAAGAGAGATTCCCCAGCTGAGGGAATGCTGGGCTATTGCACGGCATTTCATATGACTCGAGAGCAATTTCTGCATCTTAGCAACTTTCTTAGTAGCATTTCTGCCTAATCTACGCTTCCATACACCTCATCCTGCGCTTACAGGGGTCCCAAACTAAGTACACCTCACAATAACTGTTAAACTGGTTGGTCTGACCATTACAATTGCTAAACTGCTGTGAATCCGGAGAGAGAAGCTGGTTAGCATTAGCTAAGATGACGTTTAGATGATAAGGCCTCGGATCAAGCGACTGCTGCTAATTGGACAGAACGTTGAAATTGCTGACCGGGGTTTTCCCCGGCCTTTTTGGATCTGTGGCCCACTCGCTAAGCTAGCCTGTGCCTAACCAGCCTACAGCAGCTGCTGTTTACCAACTTCTGAACTGCCGACGCAAGTGTTAACGATAAAAACTGGCTTCTGAGAGAGCAAAGTCGAGCAACTGGAGTTGGGGGTAACAGAAATGATTCAAGATTCAAGATTCAAGAGTTTTATTGTCATATGCACATATGAAATTCTTACTTTGCTGTCCCTCCATTCACCAATAGATAAAGACAATTTTTTTTTATAAATAATAATAAAAATAAAAAATATATACAAAATAAATAAAGTATAATAATATAAGTTGAAGTAAATAAAATTAAAGTAAAGTTAAAGTAAAGTAAAGTAAACTGAGACTGTAAAATGAGACTGGTTCTGCTGTATTTGGACTGGTAGTTGACTATCTAGGCTTAGATAAGCCAGCTAGCAGGCTCAACACCACAGCACAGGCAGAGTTCTAGCTAACTGAGGCTCAAATCACACAGGTTTAGCGGATAAAGCCTCATATCTGAGAGCACAGAGTCGCATGAACGGTCTTTGTGGAGGTGTTTTCCACTGTTTTCAGGCTTATTTAGTAGTCTGGTTCGTCCAGGTTTGCTTGCTATTCCTTTTTATTGAGCTCAGCACGTCGCTAAACTCACAAGTGGCACTTTAAAATGCCTACAGTTCAGAATCAGGTGCAGGACATCAGCTGCAGATGATTAGAGCGTGGTTATAGAGGATTTTGGAGGGGCCTGTCTTATTTAAACCTCAGACATTGAGTTTGGAGAAGGTCTAGGAAGGTGTTTAAAGAGAATCAGCCGACAACATGTTCAGGCCATGAGCAGACCTCCAGATGCGTTAAGAAATCTCTGACAGTCCTAAAATGCAATCACGTGACCTAGTGGTAGCTCAAGCTACAGTTGGGGTCAAAGTACAGCATCTACCATCAGAATGAGGAGAGAATGGGGAAACCCTTACTGTCCAAAAAAAAAAAAAACAAACCCTGAGAACACATTGACAAAGACCATGACTTTAGATACCTGGAGTTTCAGGTATCTTAAAAGTCCTCAAATTCAGTAGAGCAGGGTTTGTGTGTGGGATCAGAACGGATTGGGCAGTAATTGGTGGTTCTGTGGGCACTGATGGCCTCCCTGCAGACCATTACTGTCTGGTCTGCCCACTATCAGAAGGAAAGAGAGGGAGATTTCATCAGTGCGATACAGCCTTCAGGATGGCCTTTCCGTTAAAGCTCAGTCTCTCCCTGTCTGTTTCTTTCCATGCCTGATGACTGATAAGCCAGGGTTGGTCGCTCTCTCTCGCTCTCTTTTGTGTACTTGTGTACTTTCTCTTGGTCTCTCGGCCTATCTCTCTGTGGATCATTAGGGCAGTGTTATAAGACGGTGGGACAGGATGAGAGTAGTGCCAGAGGGAGGGAGAGATAACCGTCCATTTCCTCGTCAAGCCCGTCCCGTGGGTGGGGCGAGCAGCTGGCATGTGAGGCATGTGGCTAAAGGCTGGTTATGTAAAACCTTGGTTGTGGGTTTTGCCAACAAGCAATAGAAGCTCTTAGTTCCTCCTTTATGTGACTAAAATAAAGCTTCAGACACCAAACGTGATCTTGACTCCTGACTGGAATACCATAGCAACCATCTAGCAACACCATTGCAACTACCTGGCAACACTACAGCGTCCATCTAGCAGTCACTTTGCAAAACAGCCCTCTGGGATACCATAGCAACCACCTAGCAGTCACTAAGCAACACTCTAGCAACCACCTGGCCACAACTATAACACATATATATCTAACAAACGCATACACCGTAGCAATCATCTATGATGACCATCTACCAATTACTTAGTAACACCATAGCGACCATTTTAGATAGTAAATTAACTTCGTAGCAACATTATAGCAGCCATGGCAATCACCTGGGGTACCATAACAACAACGAGGGATACCACTTGACTGCATCAATAGAGTGCCCATCTAGCACCATTCACAAACACCATAGCAATCACCTGAGATACTATAGCACCACTAAGCAGCACCATAGCAACCACCTGAAATGCAATAGCAACCACCTGGACACAGTATTGCACCCATCTTGGAACCACTTAGCAACAGCATAGCAACCATTTGGGATAGTATAGCAGCCACACCTGGCCACACTACAGCACCCCATCTAGCAACCCTAGCAATCCCCTTGGATACCATAGCAACAACCCAGGATACCACAGCAAGCACCCAGTATACCATAGCAACCACCTAGCAAGAAGAGTTTTACCCTAGTGACCATGTAGTAATAGCCTAGCAACTGCCTGGAGGTGGGAACCTATTTAGCTGGACAACCCACTCTTACAGGTGGAATCTGATCTGGCCTCCCTGGATCAGAAGCTGTGGTTCTGTCTGATCCGTGCGTTTCTTTGATGCTGCATACGGAATTCCCCCTCGTGAAAGTGTGGAATTCCCACCTTCTTTCTGTCTGGTTTTGTCCTCTCATCTCCCCCTGGTGTCTCCAGGACTGGTGTGAGAAATTTATATGACAGATTAAACCGTCCACCCCCAACTGAGCCACCCTGTCACCACGGCGGTCCCGCCACACGTCTTCCTGTCTGTGTGATCCATCACGTAGATGGCATGTACACCCCCCCCCCACACACACACACACACACAGGATATCACACACAGATTTCACTGTTTTCAGGAATTCCGATCAGTCGTAGGAGGTTTTATAGGTGTGTCCGACTTTTGGGAATGTGGTTTTCAGTGCAGGAAAGGAGGGAGTGGTTCTATAGGGGTAGTATGGGTGTGTATGTACTATATGCATTTGTGTAGGAGTGGACGTGTGTGTGTGTGTTCTTACTGCAGCACCAGAGGGGAGGGTATGTTACACTTTTCACTCCGCCAGGCTAAGATCTGACCGCAGAGACTCATGTGCATATGTGTGTGAGCCGTAAAGGGTTTTTTTGGGGGCGGTCCAGGCGCACCCGCTGTCCATCACACACAATCACACACATGGTCTGCATTAGCTTTGACATCTGGGGTCATCCTTGTAAATGGAGTCGATAAGGCATGAAATTATTCTCAGTCGAGGCTCCGTTTCCTCAGGATCAAAGAGCGCTGTGCTGTGGAGGCCTTCGCCCAACACACACACTTAGGGCGTTTATTTATGAAGATTATTTGTCATATTTCGGGGTCTCATAGGTCACTTTAGAGGGACCTGTGTTTGTGTATGTCACGAAAAATCCAACGTTTACACATCCATCTATACAGTAGTCTTCAGCAGTGTAGCTCCGCCCATTCATGCTGAAGTCATAAGGAGGTCTAGGCTACTTTGTTCTGATTGGCTGCCTTGTATTGTATCTTATTCAGAGTTTATTTATACACACTATATGGACATAAGTATTGGGACACCTGCTCATTCCTAGTTTCTTCCGAAATCAAGGCGAAAAAAAAAGATTTGAATTGCATTCAGCAACAAGAGCAGCGTTTGTGGGGTCAGGATGTTGGATGATCCCCAGCTCATTCAAAAAGCAGTGGATGGAGCACCCACTGTCATTTCAGAGAACACAGCAGTTCCACAGCTCAGTGCTGGGATGGGGGGCTTTATACCCCTCTTGCTATGTGTGGCATTAGGCATGGTGCCGATAGATTTATCATGTTTACCTGCTCCAGAGTCCTATTCTATTGGCAGTGACAATGAAGTGCAACTGAAGGTAGCTGAATGCATTCATTAGAAGGGGTGTCCACAAACATTTGGACATATAGTGTATATCAGTCCTAAAGGTATACAGAGTGGTTGGAAGATCTGCATGTATGGATGCTTGGATGATGGTGTTTTTGGTGGCACATAAAAAAAACTACTCATGATCATTATCGTCAGAACTAATCCTCTTGTTTTCTCCTTCTTTTTTCCATGATCTGCTCCCATGGTGTCATGATTCTGCTCTTCACTTGCTTCTTAAGGTAAGATCTCTGAATACTTAAGTACAGGTTGACCGACTTTTCAATCAGAGCTTTAGAAATGAGATGAATAGAAAAAAGGTTTGACCTTCAAAAGCATAAGAACTACAAGTGTGGGAAGTCATCATTAATTTTCTCTGGAAATGTTAAGTTCTTAAAGCACGGAGTTGATTCTGTTGAGGAGGATGAGGTATTAGATCTACATGGATACAGATGAAGGTGTTGTGGTGGATGGGGTATTAGATCTACAGCAGTGCAGATGGAGAAGGTGTTGAGATGGATGGGGTATTAGATCTACAGCAGTGCAGATGGAGAAGGTGTTGAGGTGGATGGGGTATTAGATCTACAGCAGTGCAGATGGAGAAGGTGTTGAGATGGATGGGGTATTAGATCTGCAGCAATGCAGATGGAGAAGGTGTTGAGATGGATGGGGTATTAGATCTGCAGCAGTGCAGATGGAGAAGGTGTTGAGGTGGATGGGGTATTAGATCTACAGTAACACAGATGGTGGTGGTGTTGAGGTGGATGATGTGGTCGATCTACAGTAATGCAGATGGAGAAGGTGTTGAGATGGATGGGGTATTAGATCTGCAGCAATGCAGATGGAGAAGGTGTTGAGGTGGATGGGGTATTAGATCTACAGTAACACAGATGGTGGTGGTGTTGAGGTGGATGATGTGGTCGATCTACAGCAATGCAGATGGAGAAGATGTTGAGGTGGATGGGGTATTAGATCTACAGCAACACAGATGGTGGTGGTGTTGAGGTGGATGGGGTATTAGATCTACAGTAATGCAGATGGAGAAGGTGTTGAGATGGATGGGGTATTAGATCTACAGCAACACAGATGGTGGTGGTGTTAAGGTGGATGATGTAGTAGAAATACAGTAATGCAGATGGAGAAGGTGTTGTCGTGGTGTTTTAGAGCTACTGTAGGGTGGGTAAAAGGGAAGGTGCTGTGGTTCAGCTGTTGAATATGTGTGTGGAGGGTCTAAAGACGGCAGCATACCAGAGTGCTGACACAGCACAATGAAAAAGACCTGGCCAGACTTACCCCTCTCTCTCTCTCTCTCTCTCTCTCTCTCTCTCTCTCTCTCTCTCTCTCTCTCTCTTACTCATGCTCTCTCGCTCGCTCTTGCTCATGCTCTCATTCTCTCTCAGAGCTGAATCACAGCTGTCATAATGCTGTAAATATGACATTTTTCCCCACTTAAAGCCCCCTTAAATTTTACAAGCACGTGTCTGGGAGCCCCCTCAGATGGCCTCGGTGGTACACTGCACAGCTGCAGAGATTAGACAGCAGAGCATAGGACGTCAAATGTGGGCTCTAAAATGTTGTTCTGACAGATTGTAATACACTACAGGAAGGGTAGGGGGCGAAAAATGTTCTTTATGGGTAGCCAAAGCCTTTTTCAGTCCAATATAGAACCCATTTGGTTTAGAGTGTACAGTGCCTAATCCACTGGATGGACAAAAGTATTCGGACACACACTCATTTAAAGTTTCTTTCGATATCAAGGGTGTTGCAAATAGTTGTTCCTGCTTTTGTCAGAGTAACTGTTCCTCCTGTCCAGGGAAGAAGGCCTTCTACTAGATTGTGGAGCATTGCTGTGAAGATTTGATTGCATTCAGAGACAACAGCAGGGTTAGTACGCTCAGGATGTTGTATGATCTCCACCCTTATTCATCCCAAACTCTTCACTTGCACCATCCGATACTTTTGGAACCAGGTGGAACACAGTTCCACTGGTCCACAGCTCAATGCTGGGGGGGCTTTATACCCCTCTAGCCCACGCCTGGTATAAAGAATACTGCTTGACAAGCTTTTTGTGTGCATTTGCACATCTGTGTCAGAAATAGGTGCAACGTTTTGGACATATAGTGTATCTGGAGGTATCAGGGAGGGCCTCTGAGTGTTTTTTATTTAGTTGGGGTGGTGGGAGGAGGAGCAAACATGATGTTATTGGTTAATAATATTTTTATTTGTTGATGAATGAAATAACAGTTAATTGGTTAATCAGTTCTATAGACGTTCCTCAGCTGCTGCTCTATCCAGACCTCTCCCTCCTCCTCAGCCCTCACACACTGTAGCTCAAACTGAACTAACAGTGAGGTCTCACAGAGAGGTGTTTTATATACAGCGGAGGCGTCTGATCTGTGTGTGTTTTCAGCTCCAGACTGTTACTAGGCCCAGACTTTCTATGCATCATCTCTATTCAAAATATGCTTTAACCTCAATCTTAATCCTATTTTGGGTATTTGAGGCGGTCCTCAACAGGCCCTGGTGTGTGTGTGTGTGCGCGTGCATGTGTGTGTGCAGCTCCTGGATTGGATTTGGTAGTGTAGTGCAGTACTGTTGTTAGGCTGGCCAGTATGCCAAACATTGCCCAGCCTCTTGCAGTTCTTCCCAAACATAATATGGACAAAAGTATTGGGACACCTGCTCGTTCTTTGTTTCTTCTGAAATCAAGAGTTAAAAAAAACCCCAAATTTATCCTGCTTTTGATTGATTAAGAAAGCTTCCTTCTAGATTTTGGCATTGCCAACTCCTCAACTCATCCCCCTTAAACATAGGGTGGAGCAACCATCACCAACCAACCATTCCAGGGAACACAGTTCTTCCACTGCTCCACAGCTCAATGCTGTTGGGGGGGTGGGGCTTTATACCCCTCAAGCCCAGGCCTGCCATTAGGCAGCATGGTGCCAATAGGTTCATGTTTGTGTTCTAGAGAGTCCTATTCTATTGGCAGTACTTCTCTACAGGGACAGGACAAGCTGCGTGTGAGCTTTTGTGAGCACATCTATCTCAGCAATGAGTGCGCCCTAAAGTAGGTGAATGCATTCATTGGAAGGGGTGTCCACAAACATCTGGACACGATACCAAATATTGTGCTGAGGTCTAAGTGGTGGAGAAGACCTGAGATAAGTCACGTCCAAGCTCAGACGTTTCTGTAAAGTCTATTAATCAGTAAAGTCAAAGCACACAAATAAGAATCGGCCACTCCAGTGTTTGTTAGCATGTTTTGTTCTACACTAAAGAAGCTGAACTTCAGAGACCGAACATGGGTCCTGGGTTAATTATGTTTGAACTGTACCGATTATCCCACCAGTTATTGGATGGTAATTGCTGTATAAATACCGAGGGGTCTTGAGGGAAGGTGTGGAAATGGTTAGGCTAATGCTGCTGCTGTTTATTCGGAGGGCCGTCTAATAATGTTGTTGTTTTTTTTATCCTCCAGATTAAATCAACACTTGCAGACACTTGTGTCTCGATACACAGCTTTAAATAGACTTTTCCCAGGTTGCCTAAGTGCTGTGTTTTTGCACGGTGCTGTGAGGGGTGGGGATGTGGGTTTAGGTGTAGGTGATGGTGCCTGGCCTCAGGCCTGAAACCGGATGAGAGCACCAGGGCCGAGGCTTATTCCACCACATTCTTCACTAGTCAGCACATTCTGCAGCAGGGCACATCTGGATTGCAGAGTGTGTGTGTGTGTGTGTGTGTGTGTGTGTGTGTGTGTGTGTGTGTGTGTGTGTGTGTGTGTTGCTGGACGTTTGCCATCTTAGTCCCCTCTGGCATCTGGGAAACCAAGACACTGAGGAAATAATCAGGGACAGCAGGACACACAGACAGACACACACACACACACACACACTTAAAGAAAACAGCTTCTCCTTTACTGTAACAGATGCCCTTTATAGGTGAATCCACTTACACTTTAACAACATCAAGAATGTGTGTGTGTGTGACCGTATGAGCTCAGAAGCACACGGTCAGACCAGATCATTACTGGTAATGAAGGTGGAGAATTAAAGCTGTTCTCTGACACGAATAAAACGCTTCGAGCAGAGAGTGTTTAACTCGTTACGGGCCGAGAGAGATATAAAAACTAAAGAGTGAGAGAGTGGTAATCTGAAGAGGTTAGTGTGGTAGCAACAGTGACCCTTTTGACCCCGTTGGAACTCCTACACCTTTTGTAACGACAGAATTAATGGATGTACTGTATTATTGGTTCTTTCAGAGGCGGGACTAGTTTCCCTGAGGGAAGAATCCTTGGTAATATTAGAGTAGTGATGTGGGCAGAGCTTTCACAGACTCCTGCCTGACTGCTCATGGAGAGCAGATGATCTGTGGAAGTTCTGCTTTGGTGAGACATTCTCGGGTGTCTCGTCTTAAGACTGGTATCATTAGATTTAGTTTTAACTGCTTGGGTTCTGCAAAGAGGAGCAACATGCCTTTGCCTGGTTCTTTTTAAAAGGGGACGACGCATAGTTTGACTGATTGTTTGCTAAATTTACATCTGGAATTAATTAGATTAATTACATATTGCATATTGTGTTAAAATACACAAGTATAAAACCAATACTGTTAATTAAACATTACAAAAGAAATGACAAAAAAATGACATTATTAGTATGCATATAAACCTTTTATATAATTAGCTGCATGTTTAATTACAGATCATTTTTGTAATTTACATACATTCGAATGTAATCTAAGAAACCAGAAACTCTTTATATATAAATAAAATATACACACGTACACACACACACACACACACACACACACACACACACACACACACACACACATATATATACATATCATTGCTGTCCAATGAATAACACGTATCTCCAAAATGGTCATTTAGAGCATTGCTATTGGTCTATTCATCCAAAATGATTTACACAGTGTACAAAACAGCTACAGGGTTCAAACTAAATAAAAAATAATTATTTATATATAGAATATATAATATAATCTATCTATCTAATCTTCTTTTACATATAATGTATACTTTTACAGGTTTTGTAAATAATAATAATTAATAAGAATAAGAAAACTGCTAATGCACTGACACTATGGCCTGGGGTTACAAGTACAAATCCCGAGCCATGCCGCTTTGCCATCAGCGGTCAGAGTCTAAGAGAGCACATTGGCCTTGCTCTCTCCGGGTAGGCAGATTGCAATCTTTCCCCTCATCACTCTTAAAGTGCAATTGGGCGTATGTGGAGCTGTGGAGCTGGGTTAATTGGCAGTACCACAGGGGGAAAAAAATGACAAAACCTAAAAGTCACTGCTGGACTGAACAGTCCACCAACCCAAAATATCCAGCCAACAGTGTCCTGTGATACATAGTCACACACCAATCAGCTTGAGCTATGCGTAGCCTGGCTGTTGCTAAATTGCTAACGTCTAACAGCTTAAGGTTTCAGAGTCGCACTTGTGGAAATTTGGTTCCACGTTGTGTTGTTCTGTCTTCGCACATTCGCACATACTCACAGACTACCGCATGTTCTCCATACGACTGTAACCTCTGTACAGTGACTGTACCATTACACCCCTGGCTTTTATTAGAAGTGAGTAAGACTGTGTTATCATGAATTATGGATTATGCCTGTTTATGGACAGTGTGGACAGCCTTGGTGGGGTCAGTTCTGTACTTACTTCTCGAAGTACAGGGGAACTTTCCGGGGTAAGTGACCCTATGCTGTAATTAGGGCAGTATTTCTTTTAAAAGGCCGGCCCAGTAAACCTCCTATTCCGCAGTGGAGGATGGAATGTAATGAAACCACTGCTGCATGTGTGCTTGTGCAACGTCTGCTCTTTTTTTTCCATACAGTATGACTGTCTCTTTCCACTCCAGGTGAAATCCAGCCTGATTTTTTTTTATTTTTTTTTCAGGAACCTGAGCGTTTAGGCTTTTTTCCCGCTCTGTCTGGAATTTGCTCTGCGTCGGTTTGTGTAAAGTTCACATTCTTTATTCAGCTATGGTGAAAGAGACAAAGGGCGAGAGAATGGATGGTGCAGTGAGCTAGAGCTGTAGGTATACACACTGTTGTCGCTTCTATCAGGGTGCAGGGATACAGCATTAACACACAGTAGCCCTCTATACCTCCTGTAGTGTTCTGTAGTGTATTCCAGGAATCTGTCATACCTCATGTCAAACATATGAACATTGTAGAGCATCTAAATGACCTTTACCACCATACTTGATGACCTCAGTAATATAGACTAGGACTACACTGAGGTGACTGAGGTGGATCCGTACTCCCTCATTGGTATTGTGCTACAGCAGGTACTGTTAATAGCTATTACAGACTTGGGACACTCAATCAACCTTCATGGTACAAAAAGAAAAGTGTAGAACTTGACAAGGCTAAACATTTAGTAGTCAAACTGCCTACTTTGACTGACCTGCAAAATAATAAACCACACTACCTCGTTTGGTCCAGACCATCAGAAGTTTCAGCTTGGGTCATCCCAAAATGGAAGTCAAACTTCACCAGTAGTTCAGTTCATTTGCAGTATACAACCCCTTTTTTTGGATGATTTGGGCTTTCATACCAATTACAGGAGGCTGAGGCAGCCTGCCGCCATCCATTGAACAATAAAGGAAGTAATAGAAGCAGAAAATGAGTAAAAATGAGCAGTGGAAGCTCATGGGGACGATTATATCTGTTGCCTGTGATATTATTGCTGCAAAACGAGCTTGTTTATTTGGTGACTAGGACTTTGTTTGAAGTTCTGAGCTTAAATCTGGTGCTGCTGGTCATAATGCTGTAATATCAGCAGTTCGGTGGAACCAAATCACTGTTTGGTAATTTGTCCCTGGAAAGGTGACCTGCCAAGTTCACAACATGCCGGCATTAGATGCACACCCTTTTACAAACCAAGTATAGTCAAGTCAAGTCAAGTGGGTCAGTTCAGTCTCTGGAGTTGAGAAGTCTGATGGCTTGGGGGAAGAAGCTATTGCAGAGTCTGGTCGTGTTGGACTGGATGCTGCGGTACCTTCTTCCTGATGGCAGGAGGGAGAACAGTCTGTGTGAAGGGTGGGTGGAGTCCTCCACAATGCTGGTTGCTTTGCGGATGCAGCAGGCAGGTAAATGTCATAAAGAGGGTGAGGATGGGTGGAGGGAGAGTATAGTATACTGATGAAGACGGGACGTAGGTACTGTTTATCATGCTCAGCCATTATAAGTCCTTACAAGACAATTACAAGACAAGACAACCATATTCGCCAGTAGTGCTGAGCATTGCTGCAGCACCTGGGGAGCAGAGAGGATGAAGGTCCTTGTTCAAGGGTCCAACAGTGGCAGCTTGCCGAGCCCGGGTGTCAAACCCACAACCCTGTCATCAGTAGCTCGGTGCTCTAACCGCTGAGCCACCTCTGCAACATGAAGCAAAGCCAACCACGACCCTTTTGGGTAGGTCCTTGGTCTGGACTTTCAGGTGTGAAAATACCCTTGGATGCACCCCTTGGCCAGGTGTTTCTGCAGGGCTGGGCTTGGCTGGGCTTCAACCAAAACCTGTCGACAAACATGCCAGGACATCTGACTTAAAAGCTACTAAATGCTTCAAAGAAACCACAGCAGTGATCTTGTGTTTCCCATCAGACTGTTAAACCTTTTGAGGCAGAGAATCTTCCATTAGAGAGAAAGAGGGGGATTTGCGTAGGCCGTGTCTCAATGCAAACAATGCAGTTTGAATATCTCCGGAGAAAAGAGAGAGAGACACGCACTCAAAAATGAATAGAGAGAGGCAAGGGGGTATTGTGAATACACTCTTGTGCTTTTGGGTGCTGCAATGCTCCAATGCTCCCAGAATCAGGCAATGTAGAAAGTGCTGAGTGGGAGGAGCCTGTGGTGTAGGAGGCGGAGCCTGGGCTGCATATTCCTGTCGCAATGATTTAATGTACTTTTAACTCTGAGGAGAGTGGAAGCACTGCAGGCTGCAAACTACATCATGTTACAGCAGTATGTGTACCCCAGAAGTCAGCATTGGTATGTAGGGCTGATCATAAGCTCATCATAAGCTGATCAGATTTAGACCTTCTGAAAGTGTCCTGTGGTATCTGGTACCAAGACGCTAGCGGCAGATCCTTTACGTCCGATAAGTTTTGAAGTGGGGCCTCCATGAATTCCATCAGTGAGCCTATTTACCGACTGTCCTTCCTTGGGCCACTACTGGATACCAGGAACACCCCACAAGACTTGCCTGATGTTTTGAAGATGTTTTAACCGAGTCTGGTTTGCTTGGCCATTTTTCCTGCTTTCAACACACCACCCCCCCAGATTTGGGTGGTTGACTGACTGTTCACTTGCTGCCTACTATATCCCACCTCTTGACTGGTGCCATTGTAACATAGGTAAGGTCCTAGACGTTACCAGCTCTGTTGTTTAGGGATATCATTAGAAATTATCATCAGCTTATCAGGAGGTCTCATCATATCTCTCGGCAGTGTGTTGAGTTGGTATTGTAGGCCACTGAAAGGCAAACCCCAAGCTTTAATCCAACACTTGTTATTTACAGAAAGAATCCCTGAGATGTTTGGGTTAACGAGATGATTCTTTCACTGCCAAAACACTCCCGGGGCGCAAATCAGCAACAGCCAGTGGATACACAAACCCTGGCCCGACTGGACGGAGATCACAGCAAAGTCCCAACCAGACATGCCGCGCACACACACGTTCTGGCTTGCTTCATGCCATCTATACACGTTCGTTTTATTAGCGTGTCTGCGAACAGCTCTTTGTTTTGTGTGGGTTTGGGTTTGTGGGGCGGATAAACTGGCCCTTAGTGCCACGCTTCATGAAGTTTGATCTATGTGCCAGCTGAGAACTGAGGCCTTTCTGGTTCCTCCCCTTTGAAATGCACTGGCATTTCTTACTGGTCTGGGGGGTTGCTGTGAAGAGAGGCTGTTGACACCAGCCTGAGTTTTGACCCTGTATCAGTCTTTTATTTAAGAACACTATGTATGACCATGAGTACCTAACAGTGCCTATGAGTGGCTAAGGAAAGTACCCAGGACTTTCATTCTTCTTCCACTTGTGCAAGTAATGATAAGTTATAGAGAGACGGTTACCAGCAGGTTATGGGTTCAAATCCTAGAAGTGAATGGGCAGTCTGCACTGGTTGTGCCCTTGAGCATTGCATTGTAACCCCTGTTGTACTATCGAACTTGTCAAATTGTAAATTCTTTATCCAAGTATCACACTTTGACCTGTGGAGTGCCTCAAGGTTCTATCCTGGGACCATGTACAAAGCTCTCTGATCCGTTTAGCACCTTTTGCACCTGAAAAAAAGTTAATGTACATAAATAACATGAATAAAAACTATCAGTAGGTAAATGTGACCTATTATATATAAATATTTGTATATTCATCACGTTTACAGGCTAAAACCTATGGATAAATCAACCAGCAGCCAAGTGGAGCTCCAGAGCCTGTCAACAGCCTCTAATATAACAAGAATCCACGAGATGTATGAACTATGATCCACTGTATATCTGATGCATACAGTTTGGTGTTGCTCTTACTGGATATCAGTGAAAATAATGTTTTGGACATATTGAAAATCTTAAATTGCCGCTGTTAAAAACCTTATCTTTAAAATGACAACTTTACAGGAAAAGGAAGAAACCGTGACCCATTTTTTTTGTTTGTTTTAACTTTTTAGTTGTACACACCTTTTAGGGTGGCGGGGAGGGGGGCGATAACACACACATGTGAGGTCATGGCATGGTAGACCCTTGACCATATTATAATTATTATAATTATACACATTATAATTTCATTTTGACACAATATTAGGAAGTCAAATGATCTCAAACAAAAATCACTGAAAATAAAGATGACTGTAAATCGCACTCTATACACTATATAGGAAACCTGCTCATTCATTGCATTCTTCAGCACATTTGTGTTTTGTATTTGATGGAAACAGCCATGCTGAATCAACATGAATCAGACATCTGGCTCAATGAAACGAACCGTTTGAGAGAGTCGCCCTGGTGAACTGAACCAAATGCATCTTGCCTCTGGCTGACTCTGTTTACAGTGGCTATGGGTCGCTGCTGTGGTTGCCAGATTAAACACTAAACCCTACCTCTGGGGGCGCTGACTTAAAGCAGATCACACACAGGTGCTCCTCCAGCAGCTACGTTCACTGCACATGCAGGGTGTGTGTGTGTGTGTGTGTGTGTGTGTGTGTGTGTGTGTGTGTGTCTGTGTCTGTGTCTGAGTCTGAGGGAGAGGGAGAGTGTGTGAGAGAGAGAGAGAGTGAGAGGTACATTTTGGACCCTACTAGCTTAGAGCTTAGTTAGTGTGTCAGAGAAAAAGCCCTGATAGCTTGGGACAGAGCCTAAGCTCCTGTCTAGTGTGTGAGGGTGTGTGTGTGTGTAGTTGTGGGTGTGTGTTGCGTGTTCTCATTCAGCTCCCAAACCCACCATCTCTCTCCAGTCACCTCAGGAAACTCCTAAAGTCAAAAAAAGCAGAGGGAGTATCTCTCTCTCTCTCTCTCTCTCTCTCTCTCTCTCTCTCATGCTTGCTCTCGCGCACCTTTTCTCTTTCTTAAGCGCACTCTCATGTATGCTCTCTCTCTGAATTGGGGAAGCTGCTAAAATAAGATGGAAGCAGATGTGACACACTGGTGAAATGTAGATACTGTGTACTTTGGCTCTCTCGCGCACTCACTTGCTGTTGCGCCTCATCAGGTTTACTCTCGCTCTCTTAACTCTCACACTTTCTCTCTCTCTCTCTCTCTCTCTCTCTTTCTCTCTGACTCAGCAGCAGCGTCACAAAAACTAGGTCATGGCTCCTGGGTCACGAGGGGAAGAGCCCAATAGAGAGAATTTAGAGATAAGCATGTGTAAGAGCTGATGAGAGATTCCACCACTGTGAGCGGTCCTACAGAATAAGGGTCTCTAGATGAGGCAGACAGCATGGTCGTGTTTAATTTATCTGTCCATCCAGCTCCCACCTCTTAAATCCTGTTCAACATAAAAGGAGGTATAATACAGATATGATCCAAGCAGTTGTCCAGAGCTCACAGAGTATTAAGGGGGTGACCGGTAGGCCTTAAATCTAGCCCTGGAGGTTTTGGAGGCTGCTTTACCCCAGGTGTGATGTAGCTCCGCTGCAGTCAGAGGAACCCAGACTGTTTAGGATTCTTGCAGTCATGAGTGATTAATGTGAATCTCCTCTGCTCTCAGTTCTCCTCAGCTTGGCTAATTGCTTCGAGAGCAGCTTGTTTTCACTTTGTTTACATCATTAAAGATTTACCTTTCTCTGGCAGGAAATTCACAATCGACTGCAGCAAACCACCCAAACCTTCCTACACGTAACGCTTGAACCTGAAACCGGATGATTTGACCCCATGATTGATGAATGCATTCATTAGGAGGGCTGTCCGCAAACATTTGGACATAGTATGTGTGTCTTGTTGGGTGTCTCCTCATGACCCCGATGTCTAGACTGTGCATTCAATAAAAGGGGTGTCCACAAACATTTGGAAATGTGTGTGTGTGTGTGTGTGTGTGTGTGTGTGTGTGTGTGTGTGTGTGTGTGTGTGTATAAATACTTTTCACCTATTTTGGCTTCCCACCTCTTGAGGACATTGACTAAATCATGCCCCCTGGTGGCAGAGTCCAAAATGGCATTTCCTTCCCCACAGCTTTGCCCTCCAGCTGTTGTGTTTTGGGCTTCTGGCGAGACGGCAGATGCTCTGCTGAGTCACCACACGCTCCTCCTTGAGTTGGACGACGTGCTTGTCTTCACACTACATCAGCAGAATTAAAGGAGGGAGACGAACTGGTGGTGAAGGGACAGGCCGGCATGGTCTTATCTTTGTGTGTGTGTGTGTGTGTGTGTGTGTGTGTGTGTGTGTATGTGTGTCTTTCGCTGCTGGCAGCAGGTGTCTATGGTTCTTCCTCATGACCTCAGGGAGCTTCTCCTTTTGAGCCTTGGTTCCTCTTGGTGGTTGTACCTCATGCTCATAGGGTGGTTCTACATGATTGGCCATAACCAACAGAGGATTATTGGATAAGCTCATGATGCTTATGCTAAATATTACATTTACATTCATTTGTACATGCTTTTATGTTAGGCATAGTGGTGTTTTGGCTTCAAATAGGCGTACTTCAAGCCTCTATCTATCTACAAATAGCCACATATATATTGGATCTAATTTCATGTTCTCGTCAGTGGTGACAGCTGTGGTTAACCGACTGCGGGGCTGATGAAAGGCCTGAGAACTAATGACTGCCCACTCCCTCCTCCATACACTCTTACATACTTACAGAGCTCAATCAATACACCTGCAGAAATCCACCTCACTTATTCCCCCAACGAGCACACTGTTCAGCTGCCGCCACAAAGCTCGGCGTGGCCCTAACAGACTGCTAATCTGCTTGCCAATCGTACCTAGGCATTGATGGAGCAGGTCAATGCAGCGACTGGCTTAACGAGGCTTACACATTTACTGTAGCATGGTGCTTTTCTTGGAGATGGCTTAATGCCCTACTGCTAATCCTACATAAAAGCTTCTTATATATATATATATATATATATATATATATATATATATATATATATATATATATATATATATATATAAATAAAATCACAAGTATTTGTTTTTTGCGGTCATGGTGAGGTCATACCCTAATATGAAGTGAAAAACATTGATTATCTGGTTCTAATGTTTTGGAAAATGACTTTTTTAGGCCTTCCTGGTATGCATTGATCAGTACCTACCAAATATGCTCCGAGGAAGGACGAGTGAATTGGTGGGTCATGGGCACCCAAGGCTTACTGATGCTAATGGTGGTCCCATCTCACACCTTAAAGGCCTTGAAGGATCTGCTGCTAACATTAGTCTTGGGGCCCCAATACTACAGGACGCCATCGAGGTCTTGTGAAGTCCATGCCCCGAGGTTTCAGAAGCTACACAATATTACTCAGGTGGTTGTAATGTTCTGGCTGTTTTTAATACACACCAAAAACGTGAGAAAAACAGTAATGCCTCATTGTTTGCGGTTATGTGCTGTAATTGCTCTGCAGAGCGTCCTCTGTAGAATAAGCAGGCCTTTTCTGGCAATGTAGATTTAATCGATTCAATTGACTTAATCCTTAAGTACACTCCAAACTAAGCAGGCTCCGCGGAGGCTGAAGAACAAGCCTCTGTCTTTCTTCCCGAATCCTTCCTGCAGACGTCGACTCTCGAGGGACTCTTTGTTCTCTTTATTTCAGAGGAATCTTAAGTCTAAGGATAATATTAAGTCTAATGATCAGCGTAACGGCGTAGGCCTGGCAGAACTCCAGATTTTACCTTTTGTTGCGCTTTCATGGTACGTCTGGAGGGAGAGACAAAGATTCCACAGAGAGAGAGAGACTGGAGGGAGAGACATAAAGAGAGAGAGACTGGAAGCGATATCAGAGAGAGAGAGAGAGAGAGAGACTGGGAGCGATACCAGAGAGAGACTGAAAGATTCTGGTAAGAGACACTGAAAGATACCAGAAAGAGACTGGAGGGAGAGATATAAAGAGAGAGACTGGAGGGAGAGATATAAAGAGAGAGACTGGAAACGATAGCAGAGAGAGACTGAAAGATACTGGGGGGAGAGAGAGGGAGAAAGAGAGACTAAAAGCGATACCAAAGAGAGACTGAAAGATACCAGAGAGAGACTGAAAGATACTGGTAAGAGAGGGGGAGACTGGAAGAGATACCAGAGAGCGATTGGTAGGAGAGACTGAAAGAGACTGGAGATAGAGATAGAGATAGAGATAGAGAGAGAGAGACTAGTAATAGAGACTGAAAGGGAGACTAAAAGATACTGGTTAGAGAGACTGAAAGATACCAGAGAGAGACTGAAAGATACTGGTAAGAGAGGGGGAGACTGGAAGAGATACCAGAGAGCGATTGGTAGGAGAGACTGAAAGAGACTGGAGATAGAGATAGAGATAGAGAGAGAGAGACTAGTAATAGAGACTGAAAGGGAGACTAAAAGATACTGGTTAGAGAGACTGAAAGATAATAGAGAGAGACTAAAAGATACCAGAGAGAGACTGAAAGAGACTGGAGGGAGAGACATGAAGGGATACTGAGGAAAGAGAGGGGCTGAAAGATACCTGTGTGTGTGTGTGTGTGTGTGTGTGTGTGTGTGTGTGTGTGTGTGTGTGTGTGTGTGTGTGTGTGTGGGTGAGTGAGAAAGAAAGAGAGAGAGAGAGACACTGCAACATACTAGCTGGAGAATTTCCGTGTCAGACGTGCTCTCACTACAGGAAATGCTCAGCATGGTTTAGGCGCGGTTCCGGTTACAGATTCTTTAGAAAATGACCTGCTCCATTCCATGCAGGAGAAAGTCCGGGAAATGTATGCTACAACTGATTCAGACATTTGCGTATACACACACACACACACACACACACACACAGCTCCTCCGGACATCTGGGGACAGTTCTTGGCTACTGTGCATGTACTGTGCAAGGGGGCTGAAAAAGACAGCTGGAGAAGGAGAAGGAGAGCTGGTGTACAGGATCGAGCTGCTTGTCTGAGATGAATGCTTTGGAGCGTATTTCTGCTCAGATCTCTGCAAATCAATAAAAGCAATCTGCCCAGCAGTAAACAATTTCACCTGCCACTAGAGAGAGATGCTGCTGTGTTCTGCCTGTTCTTCCCTCCCTGCTGATTGCTCATGTTCATGGCGTTGAATCCGTCTTCATGGTAATGCCATAAATTTCAAAAACATGACTGGGGTTCCCCTGACGTGGCTCGGAGTCGGGGTCTTTGTGCACCCTGCTACCGTGGTGGTGTTTCGCGATTGCCTATTCTAGGCCACTGAGGTCACACAGTTTTGTAAGGGTGATGTCGTGACCGCAGAGGCTGTTGCTACACCCAAGTCCAGAAGTATTTGGACAGTGACCCAATTTTAATCATTTTGCCTCTGAACATCACGAGTGGATCTAAAATGAAGCAGTCAACACGTGCAGTGAAGTGAGGTGTGACCTTTAGAGCTTTAATTCAATAGGTTTGCCAGAACACTGCCTCCGCCATGTTTGACAGATGTTTGATGTTTTCCAACATAGTCTAATCTGGCTGGTCTTTCTGGTCTTGGTCTTGCACAGATATGGAAAAATAGGTTATTTAGGGGTTACATATCTCAGTTGATGCAACGACCTACAATTACAGCTTCAGTGCGTCTTAGGAAAGAAGCTACAAGCTTGGCACACTTGTTTCTGGACATTTTTGCCCATAGCATATCACTGCAAGCTCTGTCAGGTTGGATGGGGAGTGTCGGTACACAGACTTTTCTTTTCAGCTGCTTCCACAGATGTTCAGTTGGATTCAGGTCAGGACATTCACAGACCTTCTCAGAAGCTGCTCTGTTTTTCTTTTGGCTGTGTGCTTTGGGTCGTTGTCATGTTGGAAGGTAAACCTTCAGATTTTTCAGCTTGACCGTATGAAAATGATTACAGGTGTAGGTTGCATAGATGCTGGGTCTTTCCATAAGAAAGTTTATAAAACAATTCTTTATAATAATTCTCATTCAGACATGGCATAGTTATGTGATAAAGCATGATAGTGGTTTGTGACAAGGTGGTAAATGGTATCCTAAAATGGCTACAGTTCATCTAGCACACATGCCAGTCAATTAGTATTAATACTGTAATGTAATGTTATATATATATATATATATATATATATATATATATATATATATATATATATATATATAAATTTTTATTATTAATAAATAATATTATTTATAATTTATTCATTTCTAGGCTGCTCCAAAGGCTCAAATGATGTCACTTCCTCTTTGTGTTGCCATTTAAAACAGTACATTTATTTATTAACAAAACAAGTTAGCGTAACAGGGTGGTAAGACTGTGAAACTGAGGGACACACAGAAGACTTTTATTTGGAATAAATATATCTTATGTAAACAGGGAAATAAATAATCCTGAAAATAAAAGTCTGGTATAAATATAAGGCTGTATTTACGGACACAAATTGCACCCGGTTCGTAGAGACTCTCATGCGTTTGTGAGTGTGTATGCATGGGTGGGTGTGTTTATGTACTTACCTGGTCAACCACTAGGGTGCAGCAGACACAAACCGTCAGGTCTGAGAGGAACAGTGGTTGCCATGGTGACGAGCCAGAAAGTGACGCAGACTAGTTGTGATGAAGACTCGTGCAGAGGGCAGTATCAAGCTAAGACTGAGTCAAAATATGAACACACACACACACACACACTCGAATACATGCACTGTTGTGGTCTCCAAGATAGTATGTGCTTCCCTCAGAATGATCAGTGTTACACCCTGTGTCCAAATGTTTGCGGACACTCCTTCTGATGAATGAATTCAGCTACTTTAAGTTGCACCCATTGCTGACACAGATGTGCAAATGCGCACACACACACACACACACAGCTTGTCTAGTCCCTGTAGAGAAGAACTACCAATAGACTACAATTCTCTAGAGCAGATGAACATGAACCCATTGGCACCATGCTGCTGCCTAATGTCAGGTGTGGGCTAGAGGGGTATAAAGCCCTCCAGCATTGATAGAACGGTTGGACAACAACTGGAAGAATGGTTGGTGCTCCATCCAGTACTTTTGGGATTTGTTGCAGATGAGGGGAGATGGTGGTCTTCCAACATCTTGACTTCACTAAGATTGCTCTTTGTCGCTGAATGCAATCAAATCTTCACAGCAATGCTCCTCTGAACTCTAGTAGAAAGCCTTCTTCCCTGGACAGTAGAGGCAGTTACTCCAAGAAAAGCAGGATAAACCCATTGTTTAATACCTCTGAGTTTGGAAGAAACAGTAAATGCCAGGTGTCCCAATACTTTTGTCCACATACAAGTAAGATACATAGAGATATTCTATATCATAGAGGCTTCATAGAGATGTTCTATCAGTAGTTATAGCTATAGTGAGTCTCACTGACTAACACCAACGTGGTGTTGAAGGAACTTATTAAAGCACACCTTCTGCTGGCATGTTCTGCTGATAGTGTGCAGCATTGGCTCTGGGGTGGTGCGAAGGCCGCTCGGTATGAGGCTGGACGCTCCACAGGCCTTTCTGAAGGGCAGCTAGGAGGGAGATTTTAAATGGGAGTAATGAAGTACACGCTCCACGGTATTTAACACAGTCTTTCCTACGGTATGCATGTAATTAGGCCCAGAGAGAGAGACTGAGAGGGGGAGAGTGAGCTCACAGAAACCATCATTAACTCTCCTGCAGTGTGAGTGTATATGTGTGTGTGTGTGTGTGTTTGTGAAAAAGACTTGTTGAAAGAAATGTGGGAGTAAATCCTTTTGTGCATGAAAGCCAAATGTAATGTGTCTGTATGTGTGCACACAGTGCTGCGCAAAAGCATTGGGGACATGTGTAAAGCAGGGCTATGTAAAGCTCAGGAAGCCCAGTATTCCCAGCTCCTTTCCAGCTCTAATCAGTCCGTCGTTAAGGGTAATCAGGTTAGGTGCTGGTGGAACTGAACGCAACCATACAGTGCCTCCATGTTCTCATGTCCAAGTTATCGAATCAGGTCAGCGGTCAGAAGCAACAGCTTCAGGTAATGTCCACATCAACCATTTTTTAACCATTTGGACACCGAGAAGATGAGGACTGACGCATGCCTCCTCCAACACCTGTGCTACCAGCCATTACCTGTTTTCAAACTGCTGGGCAACCGGGCAACCAACGGACACTGAGCAGAACAGCCAGCATCACACTAAGCTGATGTGGGGAGAGGGAGTGCCATCCACCCACGCCGAAGTAGCAAGGCCAATTGTGCTCCTTCAGGCTCCGGCTGCAGATGGCAGGCAGCATGGCCCGGCTAACCAACACGTTCCTATGGAAAGCGTCGGGTTCCCAGCATCACATTGAGCTGACGTGGTGAGCGAGAGCGCCATCTACCCACCCAGAGAGAGCATCAGACCAATCTAACATTTGTGCTCTCCCCGGCTCTGGGTGCTGATGGCAAAAAACTTGACCTAGGATTCAAACCGAGGGAATTCAAACGGGGGAATGGCCAGACTGGTTGGAGTTAGGCTATAGTAACTCTGAGGTACACAGCTGTGTACGACTGAGGTGCGCAGAAAGGCCTCTCAGAAAGGCCACACGTCCAACCTTGAAGTAGATGGGCTACAACAGCATCACGCTGAGCTGATGTGAGGGGAGAGAGAGCAAGCCATCTGCCCACCCAGGAGTAGTAAGGCCAATTGTGCGCTCTCAGGCTCTGGGTGCTGATGGCAGACAGCATGACCCAGGAGTTGAACCAGCATCCACTTTACCGCTCTGAGCCCCATGAGCATCACTCCATAGTGATGAGCAGAAAAGCATCTCATGAAGACCACGCATCCAACCTTAAGGCGGCTGAGCTGCAACAGCAGAAGACCATGTCTGGTTCCACAGACTGGAAAGCTGAGGCTGCAGTGGGCACATGCTCACCAAAACTGGACAGTTGAAAACTGGAGAAATGTAGCCTGGTCTGATGAATGACCTTTTCTGGTCAGGCACACAGATCATAAGCTCAGAGTTTGCTGCCAACAGCATGAATCCATGGACCCAACCTGCCTTGGGTCACCAGTGCAGGGTGGTGGAAGTCGTGTAATGGTGTGGGGAAGGTTTAGGGGTATACACTTTGAGCCTGCTAACCCCAATCAATCCTTGCTTAAATGCCACAGACTGTTTGAGGTAGTGTTGTTGCTGACCATGAGCATCCCTTCATGGCTATATCTCCTAACGGCTACTTCCAGCATGATGCTGCATCTGCTCAACAAAGTAGAAGTCTCAAACTGGGTTCTTTAGTGTTCCTCAGTGGCCTTCCCTGTCCCCAGACCTGAATCCAGGAGAATACTTTTGAGATGTGGTAGAAGAGATGAAGGCTGCAAGAGTTGTGTGATGCTATCATGTCAACATGGACCAGAATCTCAAGAGATTGTTGCCAAAATCTTATGGAATCTACGCCATGAGGATGTGAGGCTGTCTTGAGAACAAAGGGAAGTTCTGCTCATGATTGCCGCAGTGTCTGAAGCCACCTTCTCCATTCATTAGGCGATCAGCAGCTTGTCGTCGGGTTCCTGCAGGCCAAACTCATGTTTTTATGTATTGAAGGAACTGTTCAAGTCCAGAGTCTGCTGGCTCTTGTAGTTTCCATCAGCAAAACCTCAGTGAGGAGGACGAGGCCAGCCTGGTGCTTATTGGGTTTCCTTTTTCAGAGAAGTGAGCAAAGATGTCAGCGGCCATTGCTGGAATTCATTCTCTCTCTCAACCCCCCTCCCCCCCACCACACAGATACACACAAGTGCTGTTATAGGAGGCCGATCTGTCTGATGCTGTAATCAATGCTGCCCAGGCTGTGTTGGAGTATTCATCTCATGTATCATATTCCTCCAGACGTCTGGAGACTCACTTTGTCTCTATAACTTGAATTTATAGTACCGTCTGGCTTCAAGGCCAACAGGCGTCTTCTAAAGAGGTATGCGTGCTGAAAGCAATGGACAGAGGCCTGCTCACCTTGAAGCTCTGTAATTTATGTGGACTTTGGGGAAATGGGACCACGGCGTGATTGAGCGAAGTGTGGATGCTGGAAAATGTACGTAGAGCTTGAGGATGAATCTGAGTTTTTTAAAAGGAGTCGGTTTTGTAACACCTGCCTAAATTTAATTTGGTTTTTCTGACGTTACAAACCCAGCTCATTAACATAGACCCGCCCATTTAGCCCACAGTGGTTTCGTCTCGCCCACTTACACTGAAGCGAAAGACTTCAGCCTATAACCAGAGAGCCACGCCATAGAAACACGGTGAAATACCATTGAAACTATGTAGCAAGAGCCTAGCAGCTGCCTGGAAGAGGGAATGGCATCGCTATGGTGTGGCTGCTAAGTGGTTGCTAGGTGCACGCTTTAGTGTTGACGATGGGTGTTTGCTGTCATCCCGGGTGGTTGGGACAGTGGCGCTTAGTGGTTGCTAGGATGTAAATGATATGTACCAGTGATATCCACATGTGATGTCCACTATGTCTAAAAGTTTGTGGACACTCCTCCTAATGAATGCATTCAGTTCACTCTCTGGAGCAGAGGGACATGGACCTCTTGGCACCATGCCAGAGGTAATTTTGTATGAGTTGAAGATGTGGAAGAGGTGCAGAAGATCTGGAGATCAGCAGAAAAGGTTCAGTCGAGGTTATACCACACACACATATCAGCCTGGACCTTGGTTTGAATGAAGTACAATGCAGGACAGCCAATCAGAGCAGGTGACTGACATATGTATCAACCTTAAAGGGACAGTAACTGCATTTTGGATTCTAAGAGGTAGCTTCATAGAAGTGAGCTGAAGGTACTGAGGCTCAGGGAGGACTGAAGGTCACCAGAAACCCCTGAGAGCACTAGCCAGCATGACTCTGCGTTTCTTTGAGAAATGACATCATTTAGCTGTTTTATTCGTACAGAACCACGACCGGTTAAAAGCTCAGACGATGACGACGACGGCAGCAGCCTGGCCTGCGAACCAGGGGTCCTGAGCAGATGCTGTGGTGGTCGCTAAGCTGCTAATTGGGGATAAAGTGAAGCTGGGGGGAGGGGGGTTACAGTTTGCTTCTCAGCTGGGGGTACTGTGATTATGACCATTTCCTCTGAACCTGTTTTGAGGATTAATTAGCCATAATGTGTTGGCGGAGCTAGCTGCCAGCCACAGATCACGGAGTGCAATCAAATTCTCACAGCAGTGCTCCAAAATTGAGTAAAAAGCCTTCTTCCCTGGACATTATAGACAGTTACTCCATCAAAACTTACATTTTTAAAAAAATATGATTTAATACCCTTGATTTCGAAAGAAAATGTGAATGAGCAGTCCCAATACTTTTGTCCACTTAGTGTATTTGAGTGGGTTTACGTACCAAAAACCACCATAAATCATATTTGTCATCATTTTGCTCTCATTATCCTTCACAATTAAACAGATTATTGTAGCTTAATGGCGTATATGTAAACATACATATGTAAATGAGTTCTGTTCTGATTGGCTGCTCTGTATCGTGTCTGTTTCAAAGAGCAGTCCAGGCTTAAACACTTCTTAACTATAGAATGAATGCGCCTACCAGTACCCACCAGAACTGGTGAACCAGTGACTGGGTCATGGGCACCCAAGGGTCATTGAGGTGATCCATGGAGGCCCCACCTCCCAACCTACAGGACTTAAAGCATCTGCTGCTAACGTCTTGGTAACGTCCATGCCTGTTTCGGGGGCTACACAATATTAGGCACGTTAATTATCATGGCTGATCGGTGTATGTGGAGTAATTGATGGTCCTCAAGGATTAGAAATATGTAGTTTAAAGGACAGTGGCTCTGTAGTAATTAGCTGGCGTGTCCCCATAGATGGTTTGAAGAGCAGCTTTTTGACGTTTCCTACATCTGTGGGCTCAAAGCGTGGCTTTTTAAGAGCAGTTTCAAAGATTTTCCATTCTCTCAATGCCTCGGTGACTGAGCGAGGAGAACCCAGTGAGCTGTTGGGCGCAGAGAGGAAACTGGAGGTATTATTCATGAAACGATGATAAATCAGAAAGATTTAGAGAAGTTTCCAGTTCCATTGCACTCTGGCACACTCTCGCTCGCTCTCTGCTGAGTTGCTCTCTGCTGAGTTGCTCTCTGCTGCTGATGTTGTGATTGCAGTGCTGACAGGCAGGGAGTTTCTATAGGCTGCTGACATTGATGATAATGGTGATGATGATGATGATGATGAAGGTAAAGGTGCACATATTTGTCACTGTACAGCGAAATGTGTCCTCTGCATTTAACCCACACACACCAGTGAACTAGGGGCAGTGAGTACACACACACACCCAGAGCGGTGGGCAGCCAACTCCAGCGCCCGGGGAGCAGACAGGGTAAAGGGCCTTGCTCAAGGGCCCAACAGTGGCAGCTTGCCAAGCCCGGGAATCGAACCCACAACCCTGTTATCGATATCCCGGCGCTCTAACCGCTGAGCCATAAAAAGATTGGACGCTTCACGATTTTGCGTGTCATCCTGGTTGGGTGATGGTCCAGTTCAGATTGCGTCCAGAAAACAGCAGAAGGTTTGTGGTTGGTCTGTGGCACATTTGTGTGCTGTAATTGGTGGCTTGGGTAATGTGTAGAATTGTCCTACCCAGGCTCCACCCACACTAACGATGTTTCACAGGTACTTACGTACTCTACAGTACGTTTGTACGTGGATTTTGAAAATGTCCCTTCAGAAAGTACATCTATCCATTTATATCATAATAACTATTATTATAACTATTATAATAACTATAATACACACACACACACATATATATATATATATATATCATATTTATATTTAGTTTGGTGGAGCTAAACGCTCCATCATTTTGTAAAAAGCCTTCTTGCCTGGACAGTAGAGGCCGTTACTCCATCAAAACTTAAACTTTTTTAAAATTATTATTTAATATTCTTGATTTCGGAAGAAACCGTGAATGAGCAGTCCCAATACTTTTGTCCACTTAGTGTATTTGAGTGGGTTTACGTACCAAAGTAAAGGCTAAAAACACTCTAACACTTTAACACACTTAACCTCTCCTTTAGAGGAGGAGTCCCTTCAGAAAGAGGCTAAATCTGTTCATTTCTACTATAATAACTATTATTATAACTATTATAATAATATAATTATAAATATATAATTATAATGACTATAATACACATGAATATATATTTAGTTTGGTGGCGCTAAACCTTCGCCCTTACTGTTAGCGGACGACATTGTGTGGCAAGAATCGTTTCTTGTAACATATTTATTAACAAAAAAATATTTATGAATTGAACATTGGTAGTACAGCGCAGTCTTTCAGGGATTATTGCTTTAATCAGTTCAGAAGGAAATTTTGGACACAAATTTTCAGCCATGTGAGGACGCACTAGTCAGGGGTGAGAATTATCAACGTACACTTTTCCTGCTTTTAACACTTTTTTCTGCTGTTGGAAAATCACTTGATATACCAAAAAGCTACAAGGAGAATGTGTGTTAAAAGTTTATGAAATAAAAAATATATTTATTTTGAGATGATTTGTGCTTTAAGATGGTTTTGTGATGGAGATGCTACTCAGTCAGTTTCTGAACCTAAAGGCTAAAAACACTTTACCACACTTAACCTCTCCTTTAGAGGAAGAGTCCCTTCAGAAAGAGGGTACATCTATGCATTTCTACCATAATAACTATTATTATAACTATTATAATAACTATAATACACATGAATATATATTTATACAAAAAAGCTACAAGGAGAATGTGTGTTAAAAGTTTACAAAATAAAAAATATATTTATATTGAGATGATTTGTGCTTTAAGATATAGAAAACATATAGGAAACATTTTATAATGCTGTTGTTAGCAATAAGCTGTTTCATGATGGAGAGGCTTAACTGCACCAGTAAAAGGGGAATGTAGGGTAACTTTTATTATTTTTTATATTTACATTTATGACATTTGGCTGACGCTTTTATTCAGAGCGACTTACAAGGTTACTCGTATTACAGAGGAGGGCCAATGTAGTGTTAGGAGTCTTGCCCAAGGACTTTTACTGGTGTAGCGCAGCATAGTCACCCGGACCTGGAATCAAACTCCAGTGTTTCACGTGGTGTGATGGCTCCGTTGCGCCACACCAACCTGCGACGTAAACAAGAAAATACCAACACACACATGTTCGTGTGAGCTCCCATGTTACATTTTGCCTCCAAATCCCAGTAGGAATCTACCAGGAATCTGCTGGAAGTTGCTGGGACGTCCAGCGTAGAGTGCAAATTTCGGGTGGGGATGGTTTAGTGATGCTAACGTGATTGGGTGGGAGGACTTTAGCTGAGTAGTTTACGTACCCTCTTTTAACGTCACATTTAACATGAGCCTCATCCAACTCGCATCATAGCTTTATAATATTTTAATGCTGGATTAGTTTCGTAACGTTCAAGTTCATAACTTTAAACTATTGGTCCAAAATGAACCAATCAACTGCAAATACAGTCCATTACAGCCTACATGACTTCCTGTGATTCCATAATATCCACTGAAATGCGGAAAATCCCGGAATGGTGTACGGAATTCTGTGCTCTTGCGTACAGCTCTGATCTATTAGGCTGAAGGGGATTTTCCCCCAACATTCCTGGAAAGCTTGTCTGACCTAGCAACAGTAGCTATGAACGACACATTTGTAGGCGGGGCATTGTCGTACAGGTCGTTTCCGTTCCTGAAGCAGCTCTGGGTAAGTGACGAGCCTTTGACCGAGATTCTGGTATTTGAGAAAACACCGTGAGCAGCGGAGTTCACCGAGTTCACAGACCTGTGCTATTCCAGCAGTGCTCAGCAGTAGTGCTGACTAAAGGTCTGAGAGGTAGAAGAAGCAGAGACGAACAGGAAATCACACACACACACACACACACACACACACACACTCTCTCTCTCTCTCTCTTTCTCTCTCTCTCTCTCTCTCTCACACACACTCTCTCTCTCTCTCACTCACTCACTCACACACTCTCTCTCTCTCACTCACTCACTCACTCACTCACACACTCTCTCTCTCTCACTCACTCACTCACACACTCTCTCTCTGTCTCTCTCTCTCTCTCACTCACTTACACTCTCACTCACTCACACTCTCACTCACTCTCACACTCTCTCTCTCACACTCACTCTCACACTCTCTCTCTCTCACTCACTCTCACACTCTCTCTCTCTCACTCACTCTCACTCTCTCTCTCACACTCACTCTCACACTCTCTCTCTCTCACTCACTCTCACACTCTCTCTCTCACACTCACTCTCACACTCTCTCTCTCACACTCACTCTCACACTCTCTCTCTCTCACTCACTCTCACACTCTCTCTCACACTCTCTCTCTCTCACTCACTCTCACACTCTCTCTCACACACACACTCTCTTACTCACACTCTCTCTCTCACACACACTCACACACACACCCCACACACACACTCTCACTCTCTCTCTCTCTCGTTCTCCACTGTAATTCACACACGCTGAGTCTAAAATTGAGGATTATTCTTTGACTTATTTCTGGGTTTCTCTTTATTTCATTATTTATTTAGCTGGCTTTGCCTCCTTCCATCATCTCGATCTGAGGGTTTGTTTACTAGCAGTGCTGCGCTCTCAGTGTTTCCATGGCAACGGGATCCTGTGCTTTTCAGTTCGGCGGACTGTTTGTTCATCTACGATGTCTGAAAAGATGTCTTGCTTAGTACATTGGAGATCGCTGTAGGTGGGGAGGGAGAGCGAGAGAGAGGATGTGAGAGAGAGAGAGAGAGAGAGACCCTGACTATGATGTATGCACATGAAATCTATTCTCCGACTGTAGCTATTGTAGCTATTTTCGGCCACCTTAGCAGTAGATTTTGTGTCCCATTCTAGACGTTTGAAGTGGGGTCGGCTGAGTGGACGTTACGTACTGTTGTTACGTACTCTGATTGTGGAATGTGCGGCGGAGTATAGACAAGGTGTCCTAGCATGATGAGCTGTATTGGGATAGTAGAATAATGAGAATCCATTATAACTGGGTGCAATGGCAGGCCGATGATGCTAGCCAGATGCAGTGCCCGGCCTGTGAAGCTAACCGGGCGATCTGGCTGGCCGATGATGCTAGCCAGATGCAGTGCCCGGCCTGTGAAGCTAACCGGGCGATCTGGCTGGCCGATGATGCTAGCCAGATGCAATGCCTGGCCAATGAAGCTAACCAGGCGATATGGCTGGCCGACGAAGCTAGCCGGATACAGTGCCCGGCCAATTAAGCTAACTGGGTGCAGTGGTAGGCAGATAATGCTAGCCGGATGCAGTGCCTGGCCAGTGAAGCTGACCAGGCGATATGGCTGGCTGATGATGCTAGCCAGATGCAGTGCCCGGCCAATGAAGCTAACTGGGTTCAATAGTAGGCAGGTGATGCTAGCCGGATGCAGTGCCCGGCCAATAAAGCTAACCGGGCGATATGGCCGGCTGATGATGCTAGCCAGATGCATTGCCTGGCCAATGAAGCTAACCAGGTGCCATGGCTGACAGATAAACCTTGTTAGGTGCTATGGCGTGAGCTGTGCTTCGTTGGGAGAGTGAGGTAGACTGAGCTGGGGAAGCCAATAAATCTAGCTGGGTGCTTGACTAAAAGCTAACTATACCAGACCCTGCTACAGTCTCTTGAGCTAGCTAACTGAACGACGTGCTGATGGAGAACATCTAGAGGGCAGAAACATTTATACATGCTAAGCTAGCTTCTATGCTAAGCTATGCTAGGCTGTGCCATGTGGCTGTAGGCCATCACGGTGCTGTAAACCACCCAATAAAGGCAGTAAATGAAATCTTTTTGTCTCCACAAGCCAGAAATCAGTGTGTTTCCTTCTGAGGGAAAATAACAGGGTGGTAAATAGGCCTGTAAAACCGCATCTGAGCATTTCTTACCTCAACCAAAGTCACATACCAACTATTTTACATCAGAGGTAACTACAAATACTCAATACATGCCTTCAGTTTCACCTGTAATGTCCTCATTTCGTTTTGTTGTAGGGTCCTTTCAGTAGAACAACTGCTCTACATCACTTTCCTATTACCAGTCCTTAGTTAGGCCCTTGTCTTTACTCGTAGCTGTCTGGAACGGATCTCCTTTGTGTTTAATAAAGCCGACTGGTCTGGCGTTGGACTGGGTACCCAGGGGACTCACATTAACACATAAAGACCATTTGGCTGTTGGCATCTTTTTTGCAATAGTGCTGGGTAAGCGATCTGTGTCTTCCAAACAGATGGTCTAGCTGAGGGTGGGAAATTCTTCACATGGCCTGGCTGTGATGGTGCAGCTTCCACACACACTATTACACAAAATCCAGACAGACACGCACATACACACACCACGCAAGCCAGCAAGGTGTCCCCATGATCTGGAAAGGAAGTGTGTTACTATGCGTTAACAGCCTACGTCACTTTCACAGCCCCATTCACTCCCATTCAGTTCCCATCCCATTGGCGTGACCGGAGTCGATGAGTACGTGAATACGTAGCTGCCCTTTTCCAACACATCACTGTGCGATGAATTATGGGTACAAGCTCTACTGGCTGCTTGCTAGTTAATGTTAATGCTAGCTAGCGACGCGAACTGGCCGCTAGCCAATGGGATAAATCATAGCTTAAAGGAGGGCTGCGCTTTGCGGGGAAGTCAATGAAGCTAACGCAACGCTATGGCTGGCCGATGTCACTAACCGGGTGCTATGGCCGGACGATGAATCTTGCCGGATTTGACCTTTCATAGTTTTTGACCTTTTAACCCAACCCTAGCCGCATACCCAATTATTGACTAACCCATTTTTCCATTTCCGCAGGAAATAAGCTAAATAAGGACCTAAAGCACTACCTGAGCCAGAGGTTCCAGAAGTCTTCAGATGACCACAAGCTCCAGCAGACCATACGGGACAACCTCTACCGTCACGCTGTGCCTTGTGAGTGAATCTTCTGCAATACTGTATACACTATATTTCCAGATGTTTGTGGACACCCCTTCTAATGAATGCATTCAGCTACTTTACGTTGCATCCATTGCTAACACAGGTGTGCAAATGCACATATACAGCTTGTGTAGTCCCGGTAGAGAAGAACTGCCAATAGAATAGGACTCTGTGGAGCAGATAAGCAGGAATTGAACTGTGGAGCAGTGGAACAGTGTTCCCTGGAATAATGGTTGGTGCTCCATCCAATGCTTTTGGGATGAGTTGGAGATGAGGTGGGGTGGTGATCATCCAACATCCTGACCTCACTAATACTGACCTGGACAGTAGAGACAGTTACTCCAACAAAAGCAGCAAGTCTTTTATTAATACCCTTGATTTCAGAAGAAACAATGAACGAGCAGGTGTCCCAATACTTTTGTCCGTATAGTGTATATTATGCAGCTCTACTAGAGGTAGAGGCAGACTTGGATCATAGCCAATGTTACAGAGAGTAGACAGCAGTGTGGTCAGCTTTATTTATCAGTGGCTTGTCGTCCTCTATTCCCTCTGGTTACATCAGGACGTGTGTGAACTTTCGCTAGCGCTCTGGAAGTTAGCTAGCAGAAGCTCAGTAACAGGAAGTATCACGGCTCAGCTGTCAGTGTGTGTTGCTGGGGTCATTAGAATGTGTGTGTGTGTGTGTGTGTGTGTGTGTGTTTATTAAGGACATGCTGTGGAATCCAGAATGTGTTTGAGTGGGTGGCAGCAATGTTCCCTCGAGAGGTTCAGGGATCTGTCTGTTATCATACTGTTTAAGCTGTGCAGGTGTGTGTGTGTGTGTGTGTGTGTGTGTGTGTGTGTGTGTGTGTGTGTGTGTGTGTGTGGATGGTGGAAGTGATGACTTATGGTCTTCTGGAGACCTTCCTCTTTGCTTTTTATGGTGATTTCTTTTTTATTCCTTCCTTACCCAGTTGAATCTGATTGTGTTGAGAACGTCCCTCACCTGATCAATAACTTCAGATTGGCTCACATGGATCAATAACAGCCCTGATTAAACCCACGCTGGTCTTCAGAGCCGTGCCTCTGTGACAGCTGTGATCACATTTCTATGACGTTTAATCAGATGGCATGTTTCCTCTTCTCGGGTTCGGCTTTATTAGTAGGGAGGATTGATCTAGTCGACGGCGGAGTCGGAGGAGATGCTTCTCACCTCACGTCTCCTCTGTTAACTTCTGTTTACTTCTCCTGTCCTTCTGTTCTTTACTTTTCTCCTCTCCTGTCAGCTCACGTATCAATTCCTGCAGCTCCTCTTTTCTCTTCTTGTCTCCTCTCTTCTTTCTTCTTCTCTTTTGTTTCTTCTCTCTTCTTCTCCTTTGTTCTCTTCTCCTTTCTTCTCTTCTTTTCTCTTCCCTTCTCCTTTCTTCTCTTCTCTTCTCCCGTCTTCTCTTCCCTTCTCCTTTCTTCACTTCTCTTCTCCCTTCTTTTCTTCTCCTTTCTTTTCTCTTCTTCTCCTTTGTTCTCCTCTCCTGTCTTCTCATTTCTTCTCTTCTCATTTTTTGTCTCTTCTTCTCGTTTCTTCTCTTCTTTCTTCTCTTCTGCTTTCTTCTCTTCTCTTTTCTTCTCCTCTTTTCTCTTCTTGTCTCCTTTCTTCTCTCTTCTTCTCATTTCTTCTCGTCTTTTCTCCCATTTTTCTCTTCTGTTCTCCTCCCCTTTCTTCTCTTCTCCTTTCTTCTCTTCTTGTCTCCTCTTTCTTTTCTCTTCTTGTCTCCTTTCTTCTAATTTCTTCTCTTCTGTTCTCTTCCCCTTTCTTCTCTTCTCCTTTCTTCTCTTCTCCTCTTTCTTTTCTCTTCTTGTCTCCTCTCTTCTCTTCTCCTTTCTTTTTTTCTTTTCTCCTTTGTTCTCTTCTTTTCTCTTCTCTTCTTTTCTCTTCTCTTATCTTCTCCTTTCTTCTTTTCTCTTCTCCCTTTTTCTCTTCTCATTTCTTCTCTTCTCATTTCTTCTGCTCTTTTCTCCTTTTTTTTTCTCTTCTTCTCCTTTGTTCTCCTCTCCTGTCTTCTCACTTCTTCTCTTCTTGTCTCATTTTTTGTCTCTTCTTCTCGTTTCTTCTCTTCTTTCTTCTCTTCTCTTCTGCTTTCTTCTCTCTTCTTATTTCTTCTCTTTTCTTCTCCTCTTTTTTCTTCTTGTCTCCTTTCTTCTCTCTGCTTCCCCTTTGTTCTCCTCTCCTGTCTTCTCATTTCTTCTCTCCTCATTTCTTCTCTTCTCTTCTCCTCTTCTGTCTTCTCCTTTCTTCTCTCTTCTTCTCATTTCTTCTCTCCCATTTTACTCTTCTGTTCTCCTCCCCTTTCTTCTCTTCTTGTCTCCTTTCTTCTCATTTCTTCTCCTTTCCTTTCTTCTCTTGTCCCTTGTTCTCTTCTTTGCTCTTCTTTTCTCTCAGTACTTCTCTACAGATACTAGACAAGCTGTGTGTGTGTTTGTGTTTAGGTACTTTACTAAGTTGCAAATCGATGGGTACAATGTAAAGTAGCTGAATGCATTAATTAATTAACTCATGGTGCTGGTCAGACCTCAGTGTTTGGTATCCTGATGGACAGATGAAGCAGTAGCTTCCACCAGACTCCTGCAGTAAGCAGTAGGTAAACCAGCTGTGTGGACTCTTGTTTGGAGCTCCTGTGGAGCATCTGCCTGTTCTGATTAATGACGTTCTGTCAGCTGTTCCTCTGTCCATGAGTGACCGTGCTCTACAGAAGCCAATTAGTTGGAGTTTAGTCAGATGGCTCACGAAACGAGCACTAACTTCATTTACCCGCTTGTTCATGAGAGCTGATGAATCAAGATTGCATTCCATAAACTGCTGAAATATGGTTCTATATAAGTGTAATTATATGCCATATATATGGTTATATACGTGTGATTAGCAGCTACACATGAATAACCCGTATGTAGGCTATGGGCCATGCTACACAATTTGCCTCGTCTTTTGGATTTGACTGAGGTTTGCCACAGGCTTCAAACAGTCTGACCTGTGCCATGCACAACGAAACTCAATCCTTGAGCGTCTTGAGCTGCGAAAAGATCTCATTTTCTACAGGATATGATGGAGTTTTTAACCACATGTTAATTTGCACAGGATTAATATAACCTGAGGTTCGTTTTATAGCTCGTTTTACCAAAGATAAAAGACTAGGGAATCTTTATGGTTATGAATAAAGGGGATCGCAGTTTGAAAAATGATAGACACTACCCCACCTAACCATGTAAAGCTAATGTCGATAGGTGGAGGAAGTGTTGGGAGTCTTGGTACCTGTGGCATTAAAGTGCTTTTCTGGTGATCGGATCATGTTTGTGTGCTTTTCTATGAGGGAAAGTAAAATCGGATCTCCTCTGGGAACGCTAGGAGCGCATTTTAATGACTAGCGTAAAATGATTGCGGTCAAAGTGGATCCAGATATTATCCAGATGCAAAAACAGTGTAAACAGGCCCTTGATGAAGGTCTGTGCCGGAAAGGCTGTGCAATTAGAATTAGGCTGTTTTCACCCCCTGGTTAAATCAGACACTGGGTGATTTTCATCCCTGGTGCGACTCGTTTGGGCAGGTGTGAACACAGTAATCACACTCTGATGTGGACCAAAACAACCGCACCGAGACCCCTGAGAGCAGCCGGTCCCGGCCCGGTCCCAACTGGATCTGGAGAGAATGTGATCGGACCTCGATCTGATCCAGCGATCAGGTGTACTCTGCAGGTTTGAGGTGGTTCCCCTGGTACACTGCGCTACTGCAGCTGTGCAGAAATGCTGTCTCTGCTGTTGCTCGGCTCTGTGTGAAAACGGGCCAAGCCACCCTAACTGATCTGGACCAGAGAAAACCAACTATGGATGTAGCCACCCTGAGAAACTGACTGTTCACCCATTCCACAGCAGTCCAACGGAATTCAACCTTCTCAATTGACCCAGCGAACACACACACACACACACACACACACACACACTTATAGTCACAAGCAATGGGCACCTGGGGAGCAACTGAGCAATTAGGTGCTCAAGGGCACCTTAGCCAAGAATATAGAAGGAGGTCCTTCACTCTGCACCCCCCCCCCCCCCTCCCCTCTCCACTCAACCCCAGTTCCTGATGGTCCAGGGAATCAAACCAGTGACTTTCCAGTCCTAAGCCCACTTTTATAAACGTTAGGCCACGGCTGTCCCCAATTGAACCCCCATCCGAGTCTGACTTCCCAGAGGAGGGCAGTGTTGTTACCAAGTAAGCTACACCAACCCCTAACGTTGAGCTGGGAGTCGAGTTAGTAAATCCAACAGAACTACATGAAAGTGTGTCTCTCTCTCTCTCTTCTGGGCGATCGAGCTGATGTTGTCCGTGTGATTGATGGACAGGAGACAGCTGGAGAAGCTGGGTTGGGGGTGTAGGGAGGCCCGCCTCTCCATGCCTTATTTCAGGGGTATTGTGCAGCCAGCTTCTTACTACCATTGGCCGTACAGCCACGCTTTTCAGGCTGGGAAAGGCAAACACTGGTCCTAGACCTATGAGGGGTCCTAGCTGAGCTCATGGAGTGTTAAATGGGGTATGGACTGAAGACCACCCTCCACATTGTGCAAGTGTGATGCTGGTTTAGCCGAAGTTTAGAGAATACTGCAGTTTCTGCTTTTCTGATCGAATCAGCTGCTTGTGTGTGTGTGTGTGTGTGTGTGTGTGTGTGGGGGTCAGCTCGTGGTGAGGCGTGAGTGTGTGTAAGGGTGCAGCTGCCGCTTTGTTTCCTGATGGCCTGAGCAGTGGGTCGCCTTGCCAGGTGGCCAGTGGCTGAGTGTGTGTGTGTGTGTGTGTGTGTGTGTGTGTGTGTGTGTGTGTGTGTGTGTATGTGCATGGAGGGGAAGGTCAGTAGGTCAAGGGTGACAATAAGGATTGGTGACCCGGAGAAGGGCAGCTTTCACTGCTGTGAGAAACTGTGTGCCTTACTAAAGGTCCGTCCCTAAAGTAACGGCCTGTTTGAGCGTGTGTGTAAGCTTAGTTAGCGCAGTTGCTAACTTAGCAACTTAGCTGCTAACTAGTTCTGTAGTTTGTTGGGTAGTTCCTTGATGGTTGAAGTTTAGATGGTTAATGTTGGGTGTTTATCTGGCTAGTTTATAGTTCATTAGTTGGTTAGTTAGTTAGATGGCTACTCTGTTTATAAGCCCGGCTAGTTGAGCTCAGTTGTTAGTTGGTGTTAGTAGTGTTGGTTAGTTGGTTGGCTAGTTTGTTAGGTTGGTTGACTTGTGGACAGTTGCTTTGTAAGTTAGCTGGCTAGGGAGTTGGCTAGTTGATTGCTTTGTTAGGAAAATGTCTGGTTGATAGTTTTGTTAGTTGGCTAGTTTAAATTTGCTTTGTTAGCTGGCTAGCTAGCTGGCTAGTTGATCGTTGTGTTAGTTAACTGGATCGGCAGTTGGCTAGTTAATAGTTGCTTTGTTGGTTAGCTGTCTACTTAGCTGACTATGTAATTTGTTTGGTGATGATTGCTTTCTTAGCTGGCTAGTTAGCTGGCTAGTTAGCTGGCTAGTTAGCTGGCTAGTTGATCGTTGTGTTAGTTAACTGGATCGGCAGTTGGCTAGTTAATAGTTGCTTTGTTGGTTAGCTGTCTACTTAGCTGACTATGTAATTTGTTTGGTGATGATTGCTTTCTTAGCTGGATAGTTAGCTGGCTAGTTAGCTGGCTAGTTGATCATTGTGTTAGTTAACTGGATCGGCAGTTGGCTAGTTAATAGTTGCTTTGTTGGTTAGCTGTCTACTTAGCTGACTATGTAATTTGTTTGGTGATGATTGCTTTCTTAGCTGGATAGTTAGCTGGCTAGTTAGCTGGCTAGTTGATGGGTACTTTCTTAGCTGGCTTGATAGTTGGCTAGTTCATAACTGCTTTGTTGGTTAGCTGTCTACGTAGCTGAGTACGTAGTTTGGTGATAATTGCTTTGTTAGCTGGCTAGGTAGTTGGCTAGTTGATGGTTGATTTGTTAGTAAGCTGGCTAGTTAGCTGGCTAGATGATAGTTGCTTAGGATGTGTCCCAGTTGCGTAGTAATTACTAGTGCTAACTGGTTTTCGAGAACATGGAAAAAAGTGTTGTATATATTCCGAGATTCATGGTACATACTCAGGACCTCAGACGTTTTTTGAATGATGGACACTATTATCCCACATGGCAATGCAGAACGTTTGACGTCTGGAAAAGTTGGAGCGTCAGGAGAACTTGCAGTGATGTATGTTGGCATAGCAACGCTTCATCACTTCCTTTTAGTACAGAACGGGTTAGTATGTTAATATTTTATGTACTAACCTCCCAAACCCACACTATTAAGATTACTATATAGTCCTTACTTTAGAGTATTAGTGCTCAGTTTGCGATTGGGACACAGCCTTAGGTAGTTAGCCAGCTGTTACTCCACAGACTGCTGTTACTGTGGATTCTGTTCATTTCTACCTTTCCACAGTTGATGCCGCTGAAATCTGCACACTCAGCCCGAGACATGATGATGCACTGATGCATTCACACCCCCTGTGTGTGTGTGTGTGTGTATTTGTGTGTGTGTGTGTGTGTGTGTGTGTGTGTTGTCAGTGTGGTTAAATGGCAGAGCGCTTCTCCTCCCTCCTCTCAATTAGGTGCTCATATTAGCATCCCGACCCGACAATACAATCTTAACCTCCGACAAACCTCCCTCTGGACACCTCCTCCCTCCTTCCCCTCTCTCTCTCTCTCTCTCTCTCTCTCCCACTCCCTCCCTCCCTCTCGACTGGCTCTCGGCAGCAGTCGTCTGGTGTTAGCTGCTCAGGTTGCTGCTGCTCCAGCAGATAGCCAGACCGGATAAGCTCTCTGTTTTTTCAGAGGGGGGGGGAGTGTCCAAGGTCTCCATATTTCTCCAAAAATCCAGGCAAGTTTTACATCTTCTACAGATCTACACTGTTCCTTTTTTTGTCCTCTGTCTCTGTCTTCATCCTTTCCTGAAAGGTTGCCACTGATTTTGCAGCTAATGGACTGGAGGGACGGGGGGAGTGGTTGCATCGGGGTCTGTGTGAGGGTGTATATAGGCTAAAAGACTGGACAGGGTGCATGGGGGGATGGTTTGGGGTTGGGGGTTGGGTTGAGGGGGGACTTGGACGGAGGGAGGGATGGAGAGCGAGAGAGCAAGGGAGAGAGAGACCGAGTCAGACTCGTGCATTGGTTCACATCTTGAGCTGAGAGACAGATGGCTGTGTGTCGGGGCAATTTTTCCCCCAATCTAATTCATCCTGAGGCCATTGTGTGGAGTCCCATAAGGGCACGGACCTTATTCTTCCAGTGAGGGTGTGCGTGTTTGTTTGTGTATGTGTGTGTGTGTGTGTATAAGCATGCCGGCGTCTGTGTTTGTGTGTGTGTGTGATGGAATGGCGGCAAGGGCAGGGTGTATGAAGCCTTGTCGCCTTCCGCTCCAGCCGTGATCAGCTCCAGATGTCACCTGAACAATAGCGGCGTTCTCTGGCTCAGCAAATCAAACCCACTGCGCAATGACACCAGACAGCTCGCACACGGTGGGTGTGTGACCCCTGCTCATGTAGCCAGGCTATATGGTCATCTGGTCAATTTCCATGTTAGAAAACCCACAGCGATCCTTGGGCTACCATAGCAACTACACCGAGATTTCTGTGTGTATAGCAAGCGTTGCACACGGTAGGCTATGCATTCTAGGGCTAAATGCACATTTCAGCCATAACATTAGTACCACTGAATGAAGTGGACAAACATTGATTGCCTTCATCTACAGCGGCATCTGTCAAGGTGTCTGACCGCCAGCGAACAGTCAAACGCTCTTGAAGGTGATGTGTTTACAAAGCCCTTATCAAAGCGTCTCAGATCCGTGACCTGCTTTTTTAAAGGCCAGACGACGATGGGTCAGAACATCAGACATGGTCTTGTGGGGGGTTTTCTGGTATGCAGTGGTCAGTATCTACCAAAAGTGGTCCAAGAACGAACAACCAGTGAAGCATGCTTCAGGATCATGGACACCTAAGGCTCATTGATGCGATCCATGAAGGCCCCACCTCACAACTGAAAGGACTTATCTGATCTGCTGTTGACGTCTTGGGGCCAGAAACCACAGGACACCTTCAGAGGTCTTGTGGAATCCATGCCTCGAATGGTCAGATCTGTTGGGGGACTCAATATTAGGCTAATTGGTCTAATTATATGCTGCCTTATAAGTTAGCGTTTCTGTCCACTTATTAATTTTCTGACATTAAAGAGACCTGTCCCGTCCAATCACAGTCTGTTCTATGAGGACCAATGCTAAGTGTGCTACATCAGTAGTTAAATGGCTAACAAGGCCCAATAACTCTCCTAGCCAGTCTAAAAATAATCGCTTGGTGTAAAACTGCTGCTTTTGCTCATTTATTGAAGTGATAACCGACGATTAGCTTAACAGCTCAGCTTCTCTGCCTCCTATCTGCACCTCCCGATCCAACCAGAGGGAGCTAGCGTAGTGGCATTAGCATGTGTGCTAATCTCAGGAGATTTGTCTGCCATCTCCTGCAGCGCAATCAGTTTGGGAGCTGAAGTTGAGAGATGGGGGTCTGAGAAACATTCCGGTTGCTAGTCATCGCTGATTAGCAAGCTAATCAACAGTCTGATCTCATGACCGCCCTAGACGCTGGTCACTTGCTCCTGTAGTTTAACTTGTCCGATTTGCCGAACTCCCAGGGACTGGGAGTATTACACATACATTATATGTCCAAATGTTTGTGGACACCCCTTTCAATAAATTCATTCAGATACTTTTAAGCTGCACCCATTGCTGACACAGATTGTCTAGTGCCTGTGGAGAGAAAAGTACTGCCAATAGAATAGGACCCTCTGGAGCAGATGAACACAAACCTAGTGGCACCGTGTCTAATGCCAGATGTGGGCCAGAGGGAAATAAAGCCCCCCAGCATTGAGCTGTACAGCAGTGGGACTGTGTTCTGTGGAATGATGGGTGGTGCTCCATCCAGTACTTCTGGGATGACTTGTGGATAAGGGGTAAGATGGTGATCATCCAACACCCTGACCTTATTAACAATTAGCTGCTTTTGTCGCTGAATGCAATCAAATCCTCAAAGCAATGCTCCAAAATCTAGTAGAAATACCATGAGGACTTTAGTGTTGTTCTCAGCTACACCACACCAACCTACTATTCTGATTTCAACAACCGGCCTACACCAAGACCGGCAATTTGAACCACATGAAATCCGATTAGTCAGATCGCATGGAGGGTGGTCCTAAATTTTCAATTTGAAACCACATACAAATGTGCCTTGAATCAGATTAGTAACATTGGAGGTCATGTGGCTTTTTCATGCGTTCACACTGCAAAAAATGTGGATATGGCAAAAAAGCATTAGCACTGTATGCTAGTGGGATCCATTTCAGGCCCATAAAAACTGTGGAAAATCAGACGTTTCCATAGAAGCTATGGAAAATGTCTTGCTTTTGTATGCAGATCTTTCCTTCTGTTGAAAATCACTATAAGAAACCGTGGAGGAACCTTTAAAGGCGCTTTGCCGAACATTTTTTTTTTTTGAAGAAGAAAAGGGTTCCTTGAAGGTTCCTCAAAGCACCTTAAAAGGTTCCTCCGCGTTCTTCAAATTGAAGAATCCCTAAAAGATTCTCAAGGAACGTATCCTTTTAACAGTGTTGTGCTACAGTTGTACTAGCCACATGCTCTCTTATGCGCTCATACCCACACATTCCTAGTTCTAAATCCCTTTCCGGATTCATTTGCAAGTCAAAGGCGTCCAGAGAAGCTGTGGCTCGGCCTAAGAGTAGCAGGGAGTGGGAGTATTGTGTTTGGATGGGCCGGTTTTACAAAAAAAAGAGCAGCAGAGAACAAAACCGAAAGAATGTCTCTTTAAACACTTTCCTGTTGAGATCATCGTCTTGTACTGAAGGAAGCTATGGTAGCTAGCATTGATCAATTGAGACATTCAGGGATGTCCCGAGATCAGATGTGTAGAGTCGTCTCAACCTATTAAGATCAGTTTTGGCGGGAGTTACTACTGACCCTAGATCAACGCTGAAGGGGCGAAAGCTCCATTCTTAGCTCTCCATGGCTAAGAATGGCATCCACGCTTGGACGCGGCGATTAACCTCCCAGAGGGCGACATGCATTCACTACGACAGTGATCAGTTACCCTTCACCAAAGACGGAGAAGGCACATCTGCATCTCAACAAGCCTAGGAAGACATATGCTAGCATCATTAGCCTAGCTTCTGTTTCCTGACAAAAGCATCACCTAGCATTACTAATCTGGCTTCGGCCTTCGGTATATGATCATTCATTCATTCATTTTAAGGAGAGTCAGCTCTTCGGTAAATTAGCACTTAGCATGTGGAATCCAAGGATGTGGCTACAGCATCGGTACCAGGGCTTCAGGTTTTCATCTGCATCTCTCCACTTCCATTGGAGCCGCAACGAAGGCTGAAATGAGAGACCAGGCCTTTGCAAAATGGTCAGAACTTACCTGGGAGATTGTTCAGGAGGTTAGCGAGGGAAAGTTGAACATTATGTAAAGAGTAACTCCCTCCCAAGGCGAGCTCCAGAGTGGAACCACCGCTCCATGGCGATTGGAGATGAATCATACTTCAGTCCCCCAAAAATAGCAGGCCAAGCAGAAGCTAGGGGACGCACTGCACTCCTGTAGCTACCTGTGGCCTAGTTTCCTCAGGATTCAGCCCGGGATGATGTGAGTTCCTTTGTAGTTTGGAAAGGAACAGGGTTGTTTACGCCTCTGCTGTTAGTTATTCAGGGCCGAACACTGAAAGAGGGGAAAACTAAGGCGAGCATTAGCCCTGCCTCAGGCATGTAACGTGTTTCTTTAGGATCCAATTTCTATTTGGATCCTAAATATTAAAAAACAATGTTTCATGTACTTATGTACGTCCATTGGCCTTTGATTAGCCATGTTTACGTTCAGGCTAATGCTTGCCTCAGAAATAAAATCTCTAACGCTTCACTGAGGGCAGTAGCATGACACTAATATTAGCCTTTCATGACCTCTGACATACACCTACTTATCATCACTGTAATGCAAAATCCTTCTGTCTCCAAAATGTCAGCTCTGGTCAATTTGGAGCAATTCCATCATCGTGAAATTTTGAGAACAACAGCCAGATTCAAACCATGTCAAAAAGTGAGACGCATGGAGCTGCATTTTCGAGTATCAGCAGCAATGTACACTTATAAAGGGTAATTCCATCAAATGTTAGATGTCATAAAAGCCTCTTTTGTCAAAACCCACGTCATTTTACCTCAACTGAGGCGTGTTGGACTAAGCCTTTTCTGAAAGTCTTTATAGGTTTATGTCTCTATTGACTTCTCCATGGACACGGTCAGTGAAGCATTAGCGTAACGGCGTTATGTACAGCGCAGACGGTCAAGTCTGAGGTTAAAAATTTGAGCTTGAGTCATATTGTACATGTACTGAGATGCCCGGTGCCAACTGTTCCATCCCGGTTCCGCCTGACCCGGCTCTCCACTACCCTCCTGCCCGCTGTCCCGGGGCCTCGCGTTGATTCATCCTCACCTCACTGCAGGACTCTATCACTCTCACTCTCACTATTTTTCCTAATTCAGTTTAGTCTTATTGTGGTTTTTATTCCTGTTTGGATTGTTATTATGATCCGGTGTCGATCTGAGCAGGATGGGTTGCCCCTTTGAGTTTGAGTTCCTCATAAGGTTTCTTCCTCTCGACCCACTAGCTTGCT